>NC_056733.1:1038373615-1038401075 GCF_019279795.1 Protopterus annectens
GTTCAAGTGAAGCCATGTACTTGTACTTGACAAGGTCATTGGTAGTTCAGCCACAGTCTTGTTTAAATTTGAACATAGTTTTGCTAGCAAAACAAATTAAATGTTACTAGGTTTTACGTTTTTTGAGTACCTACAGCTCATGATACAAGGATGCAAGGTACTGACTTAACTGTACGAGGGCTGTCACTTATTCATGTCCTGATTAATATACAGCTGGATCAGCTGGTTATTTATCTATAAATGTACTTATTTTAATATTAACTTTTTTTACTTTCTAGAAGCCCTTAAAATACATCTGATGTCAAGTACCATAAAACACAGAGACAGAAAAAGGAGTATAACAGCCCACCTACTGCATGCTTTCCTTTGTCATGAAGTTGTTACAGTAGTCTGTATTAACTTTAACATTGTTTTATTTTTCAAAGAGAAATGTGCCTGTTTTGTAAACATACAGAAGTTTGCAATGGCATTAAAATAATTTATTTTATTGTCAGTAAATGTGGAGTGACATTTTACAGTGAGTAAATGAATGACCATTCAGTGCAGTACAACGATGATACATGATAATTAGACAAAGATTTTATATTACTGCCTGAATACAACTGCTTTTTTTTACCGTATTTAATCATTTGTTAAGCAGACAGAGTAATTTGGGTTCTGCAGTGCAGTGGTTGTTGCATCTGCTGCACATGCACCAGGTCCTGGCTTTAATCGTCAGGAGAACGTATAAGTTAGTCATGCCAAACAGCCTTTGGAGGTTGGAGTAAAGAGCAATATGCAGAAACCATGGAGATGTGAACAGAATTAGAAAAGTCCACACAGTAACAAAAGGTCAGGATTGAACCCTATGCTCTGGAGTTTAAAATACCAGCACTAACCACCACAGCACTGTGTCACATGTAATCAGTTGTGGAAGTCTGTAGAACAGGTGGTAAATGTTATTGTGTTTTCTGCCTTTTTAACGTATTTTGAATAAAAGTCACATAATAATTTATAGAACAGAGCCCACAAAGTTATATTTTAAAAAGGGTGGTGCAGTGGTGTTGGGAGAACCACTATCACCTCACAGCAAGGAGATGTTCTTTGTGTTTCACTGTTGCAGTCATCATATTTGGGTTATCTGCTTTGCAGGTAGCCCTCAGTCGGCCTGATTTTCAAAGTTTTGGGTTCTGCATCGGTTGCTGCCTCATCTTCCGTGACGTCAGTTAGTCAGGGGTATAAAGCATGCAGCCGACACCATTACATCAGTCTTTCTTGCCGTGTACTGCCCGAAGCAGAAGCAGTTCGCAAGTGCCGGTCGGCCGACTCCTGAAATTTTCGTTTTCAAGTTTCAGATCCAAAGTCTTCAAACTAAAGCTAAGTACCCCATTGGGGAAACTTTTTCTTGCTCCTAACCTATGTCAGTAAAAGTTAATAATTGCATTACTTGTGGGAAGCAAATACCTCATAAGGATTTTCATGTGTACTGTATTCCTTGCCTAGGCCCTGATCACAACGTGCCTTGCTGTCGGTTTTGTGCTAAATTTAACCAACATACTATTAAGTGTCGGTATATTTTTGCTTCTAAATATTTTGGTTCAAGATTTAACTACCCTGAAATGTTGTCATTTTTGTGTTGTTTAACTGTTGTAGGCTACACACTCAAGTGCGCTAGCCTGTTTAAAGCATTTACAGTGTTTCCTGTTAAGTTACTGTTGTTCTGTTGAAAAAAAGCAAAAAAAAAAAACAAAAACATATCCTTGTTTCCCGCCTTTTCTAAACTAGAGTAGTCCAGATTTCAGGTTTTGCTATATTCTGGGCTGTGGTATAAGTTCCTGTGTTGCCCATATCCTTACTTGAATAGGAGGAAGCTTCTCTGTTCACCAGTGAGAGTGGGGAGCTTTGAACAGCCTATCTGTCCCTGGAGGAGTGGTCTCAGCCCAGCAACTAGTAGCTTATTGGCCGTTTTGGGCTAATTCCTATCTCTTACAAGCTCCCTGCCTTAAAACCCGCATTTGCATGGTTTTGCGCAATGTTGTGCACCGAGCAGCATCACATAACGTTGCGCAGCGCCATTTAAGCTGTTTTAAACTGTTCCCGGCTCCACAAAGTCTGCTCTTCAATTTTTCCCTTAGAACAAGTCTATCTCTCAAAGTAAGCACTCTACCTCGCTTCTACAGCCCAGCACTTGCTCAATTACCTCAGTAAGCACTAACAAACTATAGCATTACACCCCCTTTTACTACCCAGAAGTACAAGGCTCCCTATTCTTCCATTCCGGATAATCAATAAATCAGTTTTTTAACTATCCAGGCATGTCCAAAGTGCAGTTTCAGGTATACTCTCCAGTCCAGCTGGTGAATCTGGGAATCCTGAGGCAATTTTACAATTGCCTTATGTACACAGACAACCCTCTCCTCCTTCCAACAAACTCAAATGTATGTGAGAGATGCAACTATACAGCCAAACTGGAGGCCAAGCTCTCTCAAACCAAGACTGGCACAGTCAGTCAGGAGGAGAAGGAAACCACTCGCACCACACAACCAGTCTCACATACACCAATCGCATCAGCAAACATGACACATATACTCACAAAAACATACTCGGTGGCTCTAAATAAAAATCTGCCAAAGCAGTAGAGACCTCCAAAGCAGACATCCAGGCAACCACTACCCCACAACAACTTTCACGTATCACATACTTCACAAAGTCAGTGTGCAACACAGAAGCAGCCCTTAAGGCTAAATAATGCACCTAATACACTAGTAATAGGAGACTCTATTGTTAAGCATACTGACGTCCCGCTCACTAGACTGAACATGGAGAAGGTCACTGTAAGCTGCCTGTTGGGTGCCAGGATCTGCCACATAACACAAGCACTCAGGTCTCTCCACAGCAGGTACAAATATGACTCTGTCATTGTCCATGTTGGCGTGAATGACCTGAAACGTACCTCCCTGGACTACATGAAAAGAGACATAGAGGAGCTCTCTGATCATGTAGCCCAGGCCGGTATGACCCTGAGTAGCATCTTGCCCTCACCAAGAATGATGCCACAGTATAAAGACAAAATGATCAATTTTAACAATTGGCTAAGCTATTGGTGTCAGTCAAAGGGGATCCAGTGTCTGTCAGCCTGGGATGACATGCTTGACAAGCCATGTTGCTTTGCCAAGGACAGCTTGCACCTGTCACCCTTAGGTTTTCGAATACTGGCTAAGGCTCTTGCCACCCCCATAGTGCCTTTTTTAGGCAAGGCTCAAAAGACAAACCCACCTCCATAGACAATACCAGAAACAAAAAACTAAGGGTAATGCTACTCAATGCCAGAAGTCTAAACCTCAAGATGCACGCACTCGAGGCACTCCTCATTATGGAGAAAATCAATATCTGTGCAGTAACAGAAACCTGGATCAAGGCTCCAGAGAGCACCCCAGCACTACCAGGATTCAACTCATACCATACTTTTCGGCTGCAGAACTCAGACCAAAATACTAAAGGCAGGGGAGTATCCATCTTAATCAAGGATACCCACATCTCCAGGTTAGTGGCACTGCACGAGGCATCGAAGACCCTCCATGTGCAACTAACATTGGGCAGAACTTCTTTTCAGTTTGTAGCCTGCTACAGATCACCCACCTTGTCTCAGGACCCCCACTCGGCATTCCTTAGAACATTGGAGAATATGAAGGTCTCACCAAACGCCATGATATTGGGGGATTTCAACTACCCAAACATTGACTGGGAAAACTACTCAAGTCCCAACTCTTTTGCCCAGTGGTTCCTGGAGTTTATACACTCAAATACCATGGAATAACTGGTCACCACTCCCACAAGAGGGGACAACATATTGGACCTGGTCATCACCAACATGGGGGATCATTGTTCCACACCAGAGGTATACCCCTCGTTGGTAAGATCAGACCACAAACTAATCACAATGGACATCCACATCCCGACCCCACCCCCAGCCAAGGAAACCACTGTGAAAAATCTCTCAAAAGCAAACTTCACACTTCTCAAGACTGAGGTGCAAAGTTTCAAAGCCCCCAGGCAAATGGAAAATGCTATCCAAACCACAGAATCCTTTACAAATGCACTCTATGAGCACCTACAGGAATGCTTGGATCGTGCCATCCCAAGTAAAACCAAGACTCACTCCTCCAAAAACAGGAGACCAGTCTGGTTGACCCCGGCCATAAATAAGCTGTACAACAGAAGGAGGAAACTATTACATGATAGAGCAAAATCCCAAAAAGGGAAGGCATCCCTGATAAGTATTAGCAAGAAACTTTGCTCCATCATAAAATCATCAAAGGCTAACTTCGAAAGAAAAATCACCAAGATAATCACAAGGCGTTCTTTAGCTACATCAAGAATTTGGGTGGCAACTCTCAGATCTGCTCTGAGCTGGTGCAAAATGGCACAAAATTCACTGAACCCACTGACATTGCCAACATCCTGGCAGACAGGTTCAGCGCAGACTTTACCCCCCCTTCCCCCCCAAAAGGGCCTGTGTCTATCCCAGAAGAATGCAGCCCCCCAGACATCACAGACACACAGGTGAAAGCAGCCCTTTCCAAAGTAAAAAAAACAGCATCAATGGGACCGGATGGTATCCCGGGCTGCATCTTACATGAGCTCCAAAAAGAACTAAACCCTCACATAAACTCACTGCCTTACCACAGATTATGTACCCAAAGAATGGCGTACAGCAACAGTAATCCCGCTACACAACGGATCCCGGGAACTATTGACCCATAAGCCTAACTAGCCTGGTCTGCAAGGCTATGGAGCGCATCATCATGGATCTCATAAACAAAGACATTGGGAACCTCCAGACACTGGACCCTACCCAATTTGGCTTTGTTAAAGGCAGATCTTGCCTCCTAAATCTAGCTGACTTTTTTGAAACAGCTACCAAAGCCATAGATGAGGGAAAGGTAGTCCACTCAGCCTACCTGGACCTCGCAAAGGCCTTCGACACAAATAAGCTTACCAGCTTAAATATCAACCCATATGTCACAAGATGGGTTGCAAACTGGCTCAAGGATAGAACTCAAATGGTCAGAGTTGCGGGTGCCATGTCCGACTCTAAACCTGTTACAAGTGGCAACCCAGAGGGCTCAGTCCTGGGACCCTTTTTGTTTGGTATATACTTCTCTGAGGTACAGGCAAGCATGGGAGGACTGTGACTGACCAAGTTTGCCGATGATTGCAAGCTGGGAGCCATAATCGACTCTCCAGCCGACACAAGCATCCTCCAGAAGGGTCTTGCAGAGATTGATACCTGGTGTTAAAACCATGGCCTCAAGCTAAATGCCAAAAAGTGCATAGTCATCCTTTTGGGAAAAACAAAGTGCCCACAAACCACATAGGAGGTAATCCACTAAGTACTGAAGAAGTAATTAGGGATCTGGGGACCCAAGTAGATAGTAACCTCTCCTTTACAATCACATTGCCAAAGTGGTTAGAAAAACCTTCTATATAGCTCACCTAATCACAAAAGGGTTCACATCTAGATCGAGAGGTCATTGTGCCCCTCTACTCATCGCTTATCAGGCCCTTAATTGAGTACAACGCCCCATTTGTGATGTATCTTACCCGACACCTGCAACAGCTGGAGTCACCTCAAAAGTACCTCACCAAGAGGATCGTGGGCCTCAAACAGATGCCCTGTGCTGCTCGACTAAAGAAACTCCAGCTCTACTCAGTTGCTTACCGCCTACTCAGAGGCGATCTTTGCCTGACGTACAAGGCCATGTCTAACCCGGAATTGATGGACATGCTCCACCTCAAGAAAGCCAAATCCATTAGAGCTACATGCTCCATGGATTTAAACCCAAAACAACGCACGGCACAAAAACTAGTAAAAAACAAGATAAGACAAACCAGCTCGCTGACCAGGAAAAGGAGTTTAATTCACAAAATAGCACCAAGAAACAGCTGAAGACCACAAAAGTTCACGAATAAGCACCAGCTAACTTCAAACAAAAAAAACAGTAGATTAAGCGCTTTTCGTTTGTCTAATTGCAAACTTCTTCAGAACATAAACACAAGTGAAAAAACAAAGTCCTTTTGAATAAAAAAATGCGGGAACTCTAATTAACAAATTAAAACTACAGTAACTTACAAATACACTATAATACATTCACTCGTATCTAAGATACAATAAAAAAGTTAAAATGAATTAATACATAGTTCTACAAAGAATATGTTACAAATATACACAATGTGAAATACTTATAAGACCAAATAAACTAATTGATTTGAAAATCATATTCATCTACGTAAACTATTTAATTTAAGAATACAGGATGTAGAACAAGCCTCATTCAACCCTGGATGATTAAAGGCGTTAAGTCTAATCTGCCATAATAATTCAAGTTCTTCCAGTTTGAATGAGGCCGGTCCACCTCTAACATCCTGTACGTACTGGTCGATAATTAAAAATTTAAATTTGTGATTAGAATAAGACTGAAGATGCTTAGCTAAAGCATTGTCCGGTTTATTATGAGACATTGCATATTGGTGCTCATAAACCCTATCTCTCAAACGCCGCTCGGTCTTGCCTACGTAAAATACGTGGCAATCTGAACATGTAGCTAAATATACTACAAATTTACTATTACAGTTAAACTTAGATTTTAACCTGTAACAAAAACCGTTAATCGTAAATTGGTTAGTACAGTTGACATGTCGACACTGGTTACAATTTTCACACTTAAACATACCTATAAGTCTTACAGTTGCAAGAAGCACTACAGTTCACCACACCACTCTTCCAGATAAATAAATAAATGCTGTTTATTCTATAAAAAACGAACCCAATACATAAAGCACTAAGCGCTTTCACCCAGTTTCATACCAGGTTTCCTCAGAGTAATTATCTTGTGGAGCAGCTTTCCTTAAATACTTTTGAATAGTTAATTAACTTTCATTTAATCTGTAAATAATATAATTGTATAATTTAATGCCATAGTAACATAAAATAAAGATCTTTTTCATAAACTTCTTACTATTTATGACAATGCCAATAACTTAACAAAACATTAATAGTTGACATTCAGAAATGAAATAAAATAATTGTTGAACTCGTCCAGTCATAAAAATAAAAATAAAAAAACCCTTAACAAATGCATTAATAGTTACATTTAAAAACACACTGCTGTTGCAGGTGTATAGGCTTTTTATTTCTATACTATCTAGAAGGCATATAAAAAAACATGTGTTTATATATACATATTCAAAGAAAACTTCTGTCAATGACAACAAACAGGTTTGAAATAATCTTGTGTGAACAGGTCTTAGATATAAAACTTCATTAAAAAGCTTATCATAGAATTTCATAAAATCAATTCTTAAAAAACAAATAAATATTTACACAATAAAATAAATATTAATATAAATATTTAAATATTTAAATGTTTAAATAAATGTATATGTATAAATAGATATAATTAGCTTAAAAATTGTTTTTAAAAATAAAAGAAGCTTTAAATAGTATTTGATTTCATTCTCAAAAAACTACTTATGGAAATGAAATCATTGATGCCTGGTTTATAGATAGAGTGCCTGAAACCACAAACAAAGAAGGTGACATAAACAACTTGCTAGAAATGAAGGAATGTCTTTGGCAGTTCAGGTTAGATGCACATAAAAAACCAGGCATCAATGATTTCATTTCCATAAGTAGTTTTTTGAGAAACTGGGTGAAAGCGCTTAGTGCTTTATGTATTGGGTTCGTTTTTTATGGAATAAACAGCATTTATTTATTTATCTGGAAGAGTGGTGTGGTGAACTGTAGTGCTTCTTGCAACTGTATTACTAGTTTTCTACTGTTCGTTTTTTATTGGATACCTATAAGTCTTGAAGAAGGTTTATTACTACTCTCAAGGAAATTCTTGATGTTCCTACCCTTACTAAAAACAACACTGGGCTTAGTACCAAGGATATCAAAAATAGAAGGGTTATTTTTAAATAAACCCCAATTTTTCGATAAAATTTCAACAATATATTTTGACTGTGCATTAAAAACTGTAATAAATGAACGTAAAAAAGTTTTCTCTGGAACCAAACTAGAAGCATCTTGACATGTGAAACTTTCTACTACAAGTGGTGTTTCATCCTGTACAGGGGGACTACAACACAAAAGGGGTTGAAAGTGCTTAGACTCTCTCTTCCTTCCAACCTCCTCAATTAACTGATCAACTAAACACTCGGGATATCCACGATGGAGGAACATGTGTCTTAAAACATCACATGCATTATGAAAATCAACATCGAGACTACAAATACATGAGGCCCTAACGAGTTGACCTTTAACGACAGATCTCTTCTGGTGGAATGGATGGCAACTTGAAAAATGTAAAAATGAGTTGGAATATGTTGGTTTCCTATAGACTTGAGCAGTAAAACAAGATAAAGAAAAGTCCTTAACCAACAAAACATCCAAATAAGCTATAGATTGGGTATCGAATGTAAAAGTAAACTTCAAAAAATTAGTAGAGGAATTAAAGGTGTTGATAATGTCAACTGCCACACTCACGTCACCTCTAAGAAGAATAAAAATGTCATCCAAGAAACGGGTGTAAAAAATCATGGAATCAAATAAAGGAGACGAAAATATGAATTGAGATTCCCAGCGTGCCATGACTAAATTAGCCACACTGGCTCCACATGGGGAACCCGTGGCTAAACCTATCTTCTGTAAATAAAATTTACTGTCAAACATAAAACAATTATTAGTTAAAACCAAGTCTAACAACTCTGATGTAAGAGAAATGTCAGGCAAAGAAGCACCATGTTTTTTCATAATGTCAGCCACCCATTCCAACGCAATGTCATGAGGGATACAGGTGTAAAGATCTTTGACATCTATTGTTAAGAAATTGTATCCACTGTTAAAAGGTAACTCGTTGATTTTAGATAAAAAGGACCATGAGTCTTTACAAATCTGGGTCTCTAACGCCACGTATTTCTGTAGAATATCGTCCACTACCTTAGAGATGGCGTAGGTTGGTGAACCTCGCCCATCAATGAGCGGACGCATAGGAGGATTCCTTGTATCCTTGTGAATTTTGGGTATTCCGAATAATGTTGGAAATCTCGGAAACAGTGTGCATGTGTAGTCTAACAAATTTTGGTCAATACGACCTTCAATAAACAGGTCGTATAAACAAGATTTTATGAGGCTGTATGCCTTATTAGTTTCAGATCTAGAACTGGCTTGGTATGCCTCATCGTCGAGCAAAACTAACATCCGGGCTATGTAGTCTTCTTTATCAAAAACTACAAGCCCGCCCCCCTTATCTGGTTTACAAACTCTAACATTCTGAGTTTGTATAAAATTCAGAAAATCTCTTTCTGAACTTGAAAAATTACCCTTGATAGTCTTTTTAGTACAAACCAAGTTCCTCATGTCAAGTTCACATATTTGTTCGTACATTTGAAGAAGGGGGTGCAAAGGTGGATTAAATGTACTTGCAATATGGTATTGGCTATCCTCAGAAAAAACATTATTACCCATGAAAAAAATACCTAGATTCAATTTTCTAATATAAACCTTAAGCTCTAAAATTGTTCTAGATATGTCCATGTTAAACCAAGGTACATAAGTGTGACCTTTAGATAGAAAGTCCACAAGGTCAATTGACAATAAACAGTCAGAAAAGTTGTAAACCTTAAAGTCATTACCACTGTTAAGGATAATGTCAGGTTTCTCAATAATAGATTCAGCAACAAGGGATTCAGCAGAGTCATAAAGAACGTCACTGTCACTTCTTAACTCTAAACCATTCATGCCAGGTGCATCTGATGTCAACTTAATAAATGTAGAGTCACCCGATGAAAGAGGTGATAAACTAATATGTGACAAAAGTGGTGAAGACAAGGGTGAATTAAGTTCTTCCAAACACTCGGTAAAAGGAACCTCAACATTCAAGGGAATTTGCATCACCTTGATGGTTTCTGAACCTTTGGGAACTTCGGCCTCACTCCCATTGAGTTGAAATTGCGAAAATCCCATTGGGAATGGTTAGACCAACCCGCTGAATCATGTTGGACACCTTGATTGTATTGCCTAGAGTTATAATTGTAATTAACTCTAGAAGTGTTCATACGTCTTTCACTCCTTCGTGGTAAATCCTGACAAGGTTCATGAACCAGAAGTGGTGTGCTCCCCGAACACGATGGATTGTCGGGTTGCTGGTCACCCTGATCACACATATGAGCCACTGTCTGCTCGACAGGTGAAGAATCTAACCCAAACCTGACTTGAAGCTCATTAGAAGACAGGTCAGCCAAAGAAAACCCCAATTGCCAAATTTGTGCTGGTGGAGGAGGTGGATAAGCAAGACCCTTCTTGTACGCTAGACTGTCACGCTCTAATTTTATTACCTTGTTACTATTCAATTTAGAGAGATGCTGATTAATACTTGAAAAAGTCCTGTTGTAGTCAAACTTGTATCTCTCAAATTGAATGTCATTGGTCACTTTATTATCAATGTCTTGCACTACACCCAAAATGTTGTCAGACATAATAGCATAATGCTTGATCATAACTTCCATCAATTCAAACCCATGCTTGTCAAAAAGGTTTGTTAGGTCAATATGAAAAGCAGAATCCTTAACAAGGCCTGTGGGATACTGAACTTTACGCAGGCCTTTAGGAATGATTTTAAGCTGCAAACATTCTTTTAAATATGCGACCTAAAGTTGCGTTTTCTTAAATTTAAGAAGTAAATTGTCTAACAATTTAAGATTAGCAACTATGTCAGTTACGGCCACATTATCGGCATGTTGATTACCAGACTGCCAGTGTGTATCTTGCTCACATCCGAAATCAAAACCTTTATTCAACCACGCCGAGACCGAAAAACTGCTTTCTTCTCTATTTTGCAAGCAATTAGTTACTAACCTGGCATTTTGAGAGACGGTCGGAGGTACTTGTTGAATAGTTCCACTGGGTGGTGCGGTTTGAAATATAGTTGGAAAGCCCTCTAATGACGATGCCGGTACAATAGCGTTCAAGGATGGATTAACCGGTGTGTCTAGACTGATAAAACGCTGTCCCTGAGTGATAGAACTGGAATCATTAGAGTTCAGCTCAGAATTCGTTGTCCGTTTACTTCGCACATTTGAATCCACTATCACAACGCATCTGACATGCTGGGCTCCATTAAACTGTTCAGAACCATCTGCACTAGAGTTTAAATCCCGCACTTCCGTATACTGGTTCACCGGCTTTGAGAAAGCGTTAGCTAAAGAAGTCTGTTTAGCATCCAAAATGTCCAGTCTTTTAGAAATGGAATCAATTCTATTTAATAAAATAGAAAAAAAGTTTTTAGAATTAGCGTTGGTGCAGTCACCACCAAAAAACATAGGGTCTCCAGGTGAGTCTTGTTGAACATCAGGTGCTGAAGAACAACTAGCTTCATCATTAGAAGCGGTCACAGGCTGACCCGATTGTAAATCCAAGCCAGGAAGAGCCGGTATGTCAGACGCCATCAAAACCCAAAACAACGCACGGCACAAAAACTAGTAAAAAACAAGATAAGACAAACCAGCTCGCTGACCAGGAAAAGGAGTTTAATCCACAAAATAGCACCAAGAAACAGCTGAAGACCACAAAAGTTCATGAATAAGCACCAGCTAACTTCAAACAAAAAAAACAGTAGATTAAGCGCTTTTCGTTTGTCTAACTGCAAACTTCTTCAGAACATAAACACAAGTGAAAAAACAAAGTCCTTTTGAATAAAAAATGCGGGAACTCTAATTAACAAATTAAAACTACAGTAACTTACAAATACACTATAATACATTCACTCATATCTAAGATACAATAAAAAAGTTAAAATGAATTAATACATAGTTCTACAAAGAATATGTTACAAATATACACAATGTGAAATACTTATAAGACCAAATAAACTAATTGATTTGAAAATCATATCCATCTACGTAAACTATTTAATTTAAGAATACAGGATATAGAACAAGCCTCATTCAACCCTGGATGATTAAAGGCATTAAGTCTAATCTGCCATAATAATTCAAGTTCTTCCAGTTTGAATGAGGCCGGTCCACCTCTAACATCCTGTACGTACTGGTCGATAATTAAATGGATTTAAACCTCAGCACAACAGTGAATAGGACATGCTGGAGGGATAGATTCATATCCCAGAGGCTTCCCTCGCTCTGTAATCGAATCCTGGTTCATGTTAGGCAGAGCCCCTTGCTGACCCTCTTCAAGAGGAAATCTTGATGAGTGGATGGGAAATAGTATATTTACTCCTGGAATCACTTCTATGGCCCTGCTGGACAGAGGCTCGAGAATCTAGTCTAAAAGGGTGGCGAAAGCCAACACATTCTGGCTAGGCTTACAAATGCCCTAGGGCAGATAGCCTAGTACCTACCTATGAACCTATGAATCAATCTGACTACCGGAGCTCACAAGAAACACAAGGAAAAAGACAGAGACAGACCGTCGAGGTCCAAAACCGATGACAAAGCTTCTCCTAAGCCAGTCGCCTTTTTCCGGTACTCAGTGAGGCACTTTTGCAGCCCCAGATACCCGCTACTTTTGAGTCGCAGGCCTCTACCGAGACCCATTCGGAGTCCGGTATGCTGCGAGATTTGCAAAGTATTGGACCTGCGGATGTCTCTCCCTTGGATGGGTCTGGAGCCGCTGAGCAGGCACCGGCTTCTGAGGGTGTTTTCAGGCCTCAATTATATTAAACTGACGCCATCAACAAAAACCAGGTCAAAAACGACTTCTATGTCTAAAACCCGACGCACGAGTCACGTGCTCAGGCCCCTATGCCTAAAAACAAATGATCAAAATGGCCGAGGATTTAATTACCTTGATCAGGGGTTCTCAACCCCCCCCTTGCTAAGAGGCTTAGGCAAGGCACTGATTATGAATCTTCAGATCAGGCTTTCATTTCTTCTGATTCCCCTCCTGATCAGGAATTTTCTATTCCACCTTATAAGGATTCTGATGCAGAGGAATCCATCCCATCTGCATCTCCTCCTGAGGATTACTCTTTTGGAGAGACTTTGCATACTTTAAGGGAACATTTTCACTGGGAGAGTCAGGACTTCAAAAAAGAGGCTTAGAGATTTCCTTCTTCTCCCTCAGCACAGGCCTTTGGCAATACCTCCTTTATTAGACATTGTTGATGATGTGTTCTCGGAATCAAGCATGGATCCTGATTCCCTGCCTCCGGCTCCTAGTAAGCCAGACAGATATTACAGGGTTCCTGACTCCCAGAAATTTCTTTTCAAACATCCTGCTGCTCATACTGAGATTATTTCTCAGGGTCCCAAGGGTTGTTAAGGCTTCTACAGCCAAAAATCCTACCCCTTCTGATAGAGATTCCAGGGCGCTGTATAGATGGGGTAAGAAGGTGCATACGTCTGCAACCTTGGCAATCAGGGCTTTAAACTGCCAGTTTCATATGCTTAAATATCAACAGCATGTTATGGGCTTACTGAAAAAGAAAATGATGTTTAATTCTGATTGTGTGAAAAATAGAGAGTTACAGGATTTATTGCATTCAGCAGAACAGGTTGGAAAGCATACTTTGCAATGTGGTTTTGATTTCTTGGAGGCCTCTTGCAGGGCCGCCGTAACTGGATCTGTGATAAGAAGGCATGCCTGGCTCAAGGAGCAAAATCTGCCTGATCATGCTAAAGCTGAATTGTTGGATGCCCCTTTACAGCATGATAGTCTGTTTGGTAATAAGGCAGAAGAGGTTTTAAAGAAAATGGAAGACAAAGCTAAATCTATGCAAACTGTAAAAGATTTCTTGCAAGTGCAGCCACCCAGGTTCAGTAGTCACTGGCCTACTAAGAATTGGTCCTTTCCTGTGTCCAACAGAGCCACTCAGGGCAAACCTAGGCACTCCAAAGGCTCCAGATATCAATCACAGGGATCGTACAGGTCAAAGCAGTGGGGTGACTCCACCTCCAAATCTGGAGGTAACAAAGCACAACCCTACAGTAAGTAGTCTCAATGACTTTCCTCTACCATTTCCAAGCACTTATCTTTTGGCAGCCCCCTTGGGGGGAAACTAGCACTTCATGCTCAAAATTGGCAGTTAATAACCCAGGACAAGTGGGTATTAAACATAGTATCCCAGGGGTACAGATTTAATTTCCATACTTTGCCAATTCCAAACGGATGGCCAGATCTGCTACAAAACCAGTGGGCAGAGGCCCAGAAACAAGTCATGTCCCTCATGGATATGGGGGCTATTCAACCGGTACCAGAAAAGGAAAAAGGACAAGGTTTTTATTCAAGACTTTTCCTGGTACCCAGAAAAGACAAATCTTGGTGTCCAATTCTGGACTTATCAATTCTAAACACGTTGCTGGACATTCCAAAATTCAAAATGCTGACTTTACAACAGCTACTGCCTATGCTAGGCAAGAATGCCTGGTTGGTAACTCTAGACTTAAAAGAGGCATACCTGCATATCCCAATAAGGGAATCTTGCAGAAGATACCTCCACTTCAAAGCAGGTTTTTTGCATTACAATTCTCTGTACTGCCCTTTGGCTTATCTACTGCGCTCAGGGTCTTTACAAAGTGCCTGGCACCAGTAATTGCATTCTGCAGACAAAGAAACATTCAAATTTATCCTTATCTGGATGATTGTCTCATTCAGGCAGAGGACAAGGACACTCTTCTTCAACATCTGGCATTTGTAAAAAGGCTTCTAGCATGCCTAGGGTACACTATAAACAAAAAGAAATCACAACTGGTACCCTCTCAAATAATTACATTCCTGGGTGCAAGCTTGAATACAACTGCCCAGATGGCTTACCTCATGCCAGACAAACAAATGTAATTGACAACATACTTCAAACAAATGGCAACAAAAACCCAGTTATCTGCAAGACAAATTCTGCAGGCTTTGGGGTTCATGGCATCCTGCATTCTACTAATTCCATATGCGAGACTGCATATGAGGAAACTTCAATGGTACCTAAAAAGCTTATGGAGTCGACATTGTCACAGCCTGGAAACAATGATTCCTCTAATTCCCTGCCTACAACAGGAGCTTCTTTGGTGTGCAGAGACATGTCACCAAAACAAGGGACTGTCATTCACTCTACCCCCTGCCACCCAAACCCTAACTACAGACGCATCGAACTATGCTTGGGGGGCCCACCTGGCAGGGACATGCATTCAGGGCAAACGGAGCCCAAACCAAATGCATCTACATATCAACCAGAAGGAAATGCTAGCTGTTCAGAATGCTCTGACAGCCTTCAAGGACTTACTTCATCCAGGACAACTACGGATAAAGACAGACAACACCACAGTTATGTGGTACATAAACAAGCAGGGGGGTACCCATTCCTACCCCCTTTGCAGACTAGCATTGGCCTTGCGGAACACAGCCTTGACGTACCAAATACATCTTCAAGCTCAATTCCTGCCAGGAAAGCAAAATACTCTGCCAGAAGTCCTAAGCAGAAATCTTATGGACCCGCATGAATGGAAACAGGATCTGCAAATCTTCAGCATGTTAACACAGAAATGGGGGAGCCCAGACATAGATCTATTTGCTTCTCCCCAAAACTATCAGTTGGACAAATTCTGCACAAGAACTCATCACAAAAAAGCATGGAAAGTGGATGCTCTATCCTTCAGCTGGAAAAACCTATCAGTCTATGCCTTTCCCCTTCTTCCTCTACTCTCCAAGGTCTTACTAAAAGTCAGACAGGAAAAAACAAAAATGATTCTAATTCCACCAGACTGGCCTTGCCAACACTGGTACCCGCTTCTAAGGAATATGTCACACCTTCCTCCATGGTACTTGCCTCAAACACCTCACCTATTGTCTCAGCAGAACTATCAAATTCTGCACACTCAGCTCCAAAGTCTGAATCTTGCAGCATGGCTAATCAACTAATTATTCAAACCACATCTCTCAGTAAACATGTGATGGATGTCATTTTGGAAGCCAGAAGGCCTAGTAGTAGAAAATCTTATGCGGATAAATGGAAGAAATTCAGAGCTTGGAACCAAGCACAAGGAATAAACACAGCAAAGCCCAATATTCCTCAGATTTTACAATACTTAACTGAGATGCTTGACAAGGGCCTATCTTTTTCATCAATAAAAATCCATGCCTCTGCCATCTCGGCTCATTACAACACAGAGCCTTCCCTCTTTTCTCATCCACTGCTTTAACAGTATCTCAGAGGGGCCAAAAATTTAAGGCGCTCCAGGAGAGTACCCAACTCCTGCATGGGACCTCAATTTTGTGCTGGAAAAATTCACCCTGCCTCCTTTTGAACCAGCAGCTATTGCGGATATAAAATTTCTTTCTTGGAAGACAGCTTTTCTTTTGGCAGTCACTTCAGCTAGAAGGGTTTCAGAACTACAGGCTCTCATGGCAGTGGAGCCTTTCATTATTTTTTACCCAGACAGGGTGGCTCTCAGGACCAATCCTTTTATGCTTAAGGTGTGGTATCCAGTGTGGCTCTTAACCAGACCATTCACCTGCCAACATTTTTCCCAAATCCGCAGAACAAGGGGGAGCAGATTCTGCATTCATTGGATGTACACAGACAACTAAGATTCTACTTAAACAGGACAAAATCTCTAAGAAAGTCTGAGCAACTACTGTAGCATTTGCTGCAGGGTCAGAGGTGAAGGCTATATCAAAGCAGACTATTTCTAAGTGGATAAGCCATTGCATTCGTCTCTGCTACTTGCACCATGGTAAACCTGTGCCCAAGCGGATCAGACCCCATTCCACCAGGGCTGCCTCTACTTCATCAGCTTTTCTCAGAGGGGTCCCTACCAGCGACATTCTAGAAGCTGCTACTTGGAGCTCAGTTCATAAGTTCACAAAGCATTATCATTTACCTCTCTTCTCTAAATCCAGGGCAGGCTTTGCCACTGCAGTCCTGCAGGGCCTTACAGCTGCTCCTAATGCTGTTTAGTTCCATCCTCTCATCCATAGCTTTGGGATTCTACCCAAATGTAATGACTGCAACAGTAAAACATGAAGAACATAGTTGTGTACACTTATAAATGTAAATGTTCGGGTGTATTCACTGTTGTAGTCTGGGTTACCCACCCGCCAGCCCCCTTTCTATACCTTTTTCTTTCCTTCACTATACTCAAAAGCCTTTGCGGTGTATTTGCTTTAAGTTGAAGGTAAATGTTATGTTTCTAAGGTGTATTTATATATTTACAGTTTATATATATACTTTTGCTCCCCATTTGGGGGGCACCTGACATCTGGGGCATGAAAAACTGGTTAAAATGGTGTCGGCTGCATGTTTTATACCCCTGACTACCTGACGTCATGGAAGAGGAGACAGCAACCGACGCAGGACCCAAGACTTTGTTATTCAGGCCGACTGAGGGCAACCTGCCAGCAGATTACCCCAAATGTAATGACTGCAACAGTGAATACACTCGAACATCTACATTTATGGTAAGTGCACACAACTGTACTTTGTCCCAGCAGGAGAAGATTCTGCACCCTCAGCTTCTAACACTGAACCTTGCAGCCTGGCTAATTACCTAATCTCTCCTTTGCCATCCCTCAGTAAACCTGTGACGGATATCATTTTAGTGGCAAGGAGGCCTAGTACTAGAAAATCTTATGCTGAAAAATGGAAAAGAATCTGTGCCTGGAACCAGTCTCAAGGGATGAGCACAGCAGCGCCCAATTTACCTCAGATTTTACAATACTTAACTGAGATGCTTCACAAGGGCCTGTCTTTTCCTCCATTAAAATCCACGCCTCAGCCATTTCAGCTCATTATAACACAGAACCTCCCCTCTTCTCTCATCCACTGCTCAAGCAGTTCTTCAGAGGGGCCAAAAATTTGACACCACCCAGGAGAGCTCCAACCCCAGCCTGGGACCTTAACTTTATTTTGGAGAAACTCTACCTCCTTTCGAGCCAGCTGCTACTGTGGACTTAAAATTTCTTTCTTGGAAAACAGCTTTCTTTTAGCAATCAATTCAGCTAGAAAGTATCTGAATTACAGGCTCTTATGGCAGTGGAGCCTTTCATCATCTATCATGGGACAGAGTGTCCCTCAGAACCAATCCATCCTTCATACCCAAGGTGGTATTCAGTGTGGCTCTTAATCAGTTAATTCGTTTTTCAACCTTCTTTCCCAATCCACAAAACAAAGGGGAATGGATACTGCATTCCTTAGATGTGCACAGACAACTTAAGATTCTACTTGGACAGGACTAAACCTCAAAGGAAATCTGAACAACTGCTTGTGGCATTTGCTGCACGGGCAGAGGGGAAGGCTATTTCAAAGCAAACCATTTCTAAATGGATAGGCCATTGCATTCATTTCTGCTATAAGCACCATGGAAAACCTATCCCCCAGGGGATCAGACCACACTCCACCAGGGCTGCATCTACCTCTACAGCCTTTCTTAGTGGTGTACCTACCAGGGACATCCTAGAAGCTGCTACCTGGAGTTCTGTACATACCTTCACCAAGCATTATCATCTGTCAGTTTTCTCTAAATCCAGAGCTGGCTTTGCCACTGCAGTTTTGCAGGGCCTTATAGCTGGTCCTAATGCTATTTAAATTCCTCCTCTCAACCATAGCTTTGGGAATCTACCCAAATGTAATGACTGCATCAGTGAAACACAAAGAACATAGTACAGTTGTGTACACTTACCATAAATAGGTTCATAGGTTCATACTAGGCTATCTGCCCTAGGGCATTTATAAGCCTAGCCAGAGTGTGTTTGGCTTTCGCCACCCATTTTAAATTAATTTTGCTATGCCTTTTTTTGAGGTTAGTATACTGTGCCTCTGTCTAAGAGTGACACAGAAGTGATGCCGGGTAAACCCACGATCTCCCATCCACTCATCAAGATTCCTTGAAGAGAGTCAATGTGGGACTCTGCCTAACCTGACTGGGATTTATTCCAGAGTGAAGGGAGCCTCTGGGTTATGAATCTGTCCCTCCAGCATGTCCTATTTATTTCCAGTGCTGAGGTTCAAGTCTCGAGCGCCGTAGCTCAATGGGATTTGGATTTTCTGAGGTGCAGCATGTCCATTAATTCCGGGTTGGACATGGCTTTATACGTCAGGCACAGATCACCTCTGAACAGGCGGTATGCCACTGAGTAGAGCTGGAGTTTTTAACCGGCAGCATATGGCATCTGTTTGAGCCCTTGATCCTCTTGGTGAGGTACTTTTGGGGTCTTTCCAGTTGCTGCAGATGTCTGGTAAGGTACATCCCAAAGGGGCATTGTACTCAATTATGGGCCTGATGAGGGATGAGTAAAGAGGCACGATGACCTCCCCTGATCTAGATGTGAATCCTTCATGATTAGGTGGGCTATATAAAAATGTTTTTCTAATCACTTTGGCCACGTGGTTGTCAAATGAGATTGTTATCAACTTGGGTCCCCAGGTCCCTAATGACTTCTTCTGTACTTAATGGATTACCACCTATGTGGTAATTTGTGGGCACTTTGTTTTGCCAAAGGATGACTATACACTTTTTACGCTTAGCTTGAGGCCGTGGCTCTGGCACCAGTTGTCTGTTTCTATGAGGCCCTTTTGGAGGATGCTTGTGTCGGCTGGAGAGTTGATTATGGCGCCCAGTTTGCAGTCATCTGCGAACTTGGTCAGCCACAGTCCTTCCATGTTGGCCTGTACCGCCGAAAAATATATACCGAACAAGAGAGGTCCCAGGACTGAGCCTTGTGGGACGCCACTTGTAACTGGTTTGGAGTCTGACATGGCTCCAGCAATTCTAACCATGTGGGTTCTGTCCTTGAGCCAGTTTGCAACCCATCTAGTGACATAGGGTTTATATTTAAGCTGGTGTGCTTATCTATAATGCCCGAGTGGGGTATTGTATCGAAGGCTTTTGCGAGGTCCAGGTAGGCTGTGTGGACCACCTTCCCCTCGCCAATGGCCTTGGTGACTGTTTCAAAGAAATCGACCAGGTTTAAGAGGCAGGATCTGCCCTTAACAAAGCCAAACTGGGTAGGATCCAGTGTCTGTAGGTCCCCAATATCTTTATTTATGAGGTCCATGATGATCCTTTCCATAGCTTTGCAGAGCAAGCTAGTCAGGCTTATGGGGCGATAGTTTCCAGGATCCGTTGAGGCACCACCTTTGTGGAGAGGGACCACTGTTGCTGTACGCCACTCTTTGGGTACATATCCTGTAGTAAGGCTAAGATTGAACAGTAGTTTTATGTTTGGGTTTAGCTCTTCTTGGAGTTCATGTAGGACGCAGCCTGGGACACCATCTGGTCCCATTGATGCTGTGTTTTTTGCTTTGGAGAGGGCGGCTCTTACCTGAGCATCTGAGTTGTCAGGGGGTCAGCACTCTGTTGGGATAGATATTTGCCCTTTTGGTGGGGAGAGGGGGGAGAAGTTTGCACTGAACCTGTCAGCTAGGATGTTGGCAATGTCTGTGGGCTTGGTGTATTTTTTGTCATTTTGGACTAATTCTGAGCATATCTGGGAATTCCCACCCAGGTTCCTAACATAACTAAAGAAATCCTTGTGATTAATCTTAGTGTCCTGTGCAATTTTTCTCTCAAAGCTGGCCTTAGACGATTTTATGAGTGCCCATAGTTTTTTGCTAATACTGATCAGAGATGTTCGAGTGTATTCACTGTAAGTCCTGGCTACCCTCCCTCCAGCCCCCTAACTTCTTTTGGTTATACCTCTACTTTCCTTTACTATGCTTAAAAGCTTTTTGGTGTATTTGCTTTGTTGTTGGAGGTATATCATTGTATTTTTATATTTAATTGCTTCCCATTAGGGGGGCACCTGACATCTGGGGCAAGAAAAACTGATGTAATGGCGTCAGCTGCATGTTTTATACCACTGGCAACCTGACGTCATGGAAGAAGGGACAGCAGCTGACGCAGGACCCAAGACTTTGTTAATCAGGCCGACTGAGGGCTACCTGCAAGCAGATAACCCAAATGTAATGACTGCGACAGTGAATACACTCAAACATCTACATTTATGGTAAGTGTACACAACTGTACTTTTTATGTATAACACTTTTTTTGTTAAATGTCAGGATGGATAAGAGATCCTTTGTACTGTGTGAGAAGGTCCATGCAGTGAGGTTACTTGTGATGATTGCCCTTGGCCATATGGAATAATATGGGGAGCCAGTGCTGTATGAGACAAAATGAAGTCACAAACAGGATTTTTGGAGTGTCCTTGATCTTGTTAAGGACTTTGGGAAGAAGAGGAAGGAGAGGAAAGGTATAAAGGAGCACTCCCTTCTAAGAGAAAGACATGGTATCCACTTTCCAAGCCAGACAACTTGGAACACTGAAACAGAATGTGTTCAGAGGGGAGGTAGAAGAGATCCACTTGAGGAGTAACACACTGAACTATGTCTAGAAACATATTTGTGAATCATCCACTTGTGAGGCTGTGTCCTGGATCTGCTGAGAGAATCTACCAAAGACTGTACTCTGAAGGTATGTAGACTGCCTGTAGCATCACATGTAAATTGATGGCTATTTCCCAGGCTTGAAGGGCTAGATTGCAAAGAAGGCAAGACCCCTTGCCCCCTTGTTTGTTGATGTACTACTTGACTATGGTGTTGTCTATAAAAACTTTCAAAGGACCTGGCACCCAGAACGAGTGGAAAGCTTGAAGAGGCAGAATGACAACCCTCATTTCCTTGCTGTTGATGTGATCTGCCCTCTGTTGAGGGGATTAAAGACTCTGAACCTTTAGGGTGCCTAAAGCAGCTCCCCTCTCCAGCACTGAGACATCTGTGAAGAGTTTTTGGGACAGTTGAGGAGGTTGGAAGGGAACACCCGGATTGAGAGATATCTGTTGAATCCAACAGTGAAGTTCCAGTTTGAGACACGGGAGCAGAGTAACTAGACAGTCAAGTTCCTGGCAGTGTTGAAGCCACACTGATCTGAGATGGAAGCCTGGCCCAGGGAAGCACAGGGATGGTAGAAGCATTGAACCCCAGAGCCCTTAGAAACTTCATGGCTTGAAGACAGTACAGGGGAAGTATGGAAAGAAAATTACATGTCAGAGACAGAACCTTGATGGCGGAAAGGCTAGCATGAGAACAGTTTGCATCCTGCAGCCTAGGAAGATGTGTTCCTGAGATGGAGTCATCATGGACTTCTGAAGGTTGACTGTGAACACTAAGCTGTGCAAAGAATCTGGGTAAAATGAAGATGCTGCACTAGCTTGTTTTGGGTTGGGGCCTGAAGCAAGAGGTCATCCAGGTAGGCAAACATCTGAATGTCCAAAGCCTGTAAAAGGCAACCACGGGAGCTAGACTTTTGGGGAATAACCTTGGTCCCAGTGAGAACCCAAAGGGCAAAGCAGAGAACTGAAAATAAGAAGAAACAGAGAAATGCAGAACTTCCTGAATAGGAGGTGGACAAGAATATGAAGGTAGGCTTCCTTTACATCCAAGGAAACTAGAAAAGCCTGGGGATGCAACAGGGGAAATGGTTTGAAGAGAAAGCATTCAAAAGGATTGCATTATGAGAAAAGTGTTCAGAAAGAAAAGATTCAGGACAGGTCTCCAAGACTCCTGTTTTCTGGGGACCTGAAACATTCTGGCATAAAACTCTAGACGGCTCTCTGTCTGTGGCACCAGTTGAATGGTACCCTGGTTGAACAGATCTGCACTATTCCTGGAAAATCAGGGAGTTGTTCTACAGGAGGTTGAGGGATACTGAAGAAAGAGGGAAGTTTTTTCCACACCATAAAGTAACCCTGCTTGATAATGGAGAGATCTCATGAGTCTGTGGTGATTTTTTCCCAAACTGAGAGAGACACAAAAAGCCTGAGAGACAAGGGAACCTGGCCGAGAGGAAGGGAGGGCCAAAGGACAGACGGCTGCAGACATGTCAGGAAAGGACTGCTTTTAGGGCCTAGGCGTTTGAGTAGGCTTATCAGAAAATACATGACTAGGAGCCTCCTTAGTTTTGGAAGGCTGTCTAGACAGACTAAACATAAAGGCAGTCTTAAGTTCCTCTGAAACTTGAGAATGGAAGAAAAAAAGATGTGCTTCAAATCTTTCATGACCTTATCCTGATCCTACAAAGTCTTAAAGAGCTCTGCCACAGCAGTGCCAAAAAAGTTTTGGTTATCTAGAGGAGCATTCAGGATTTTTGCTTTAATATCATCTGACAAAGCATGAAGCCAGAACCAGGATTGGTGCCTCATCACAAAGCCAGAGGCAGCAACCCTAGAAGAGGTGTCAACTGCATCATGTCCATCAATCTATAAAGTGCAGCTAACATAAGAAGTGGAACTTAGTAAGGAATGAGCGGAGGCATTACTCTAAGAGTCTGGGATGTCAGAGACAATCTTCCCAATCTAAGAAAAAAAGAGACAAAATGTATCTTGTCATATGGGTCTAGTAATTTATAGCCCCAAAGGCTAAGGTTGCATAAGTGTAAACTTTCATACCAATCCTCTCCATATCTCTACTGTCCTTGTTTGAGGGAAGAAGCTTAGATGAGGGCAGCAGCCTAGAAGGCTTGTCAGTAGACACAGAAATCACCACTGGATCAGATGAAGGGCATTTGTACAAAAACTTGCATACATCTGGTACCTTATAGAACCTAAATAAAAAAAGACATAGACATGTTCACACTAAAATTTATTATAAAAACACACCATTGCAAAGCTTTCAGGATATACCCTTCGTCAGTGCTAAACTCATCAGTTTAAAAAAATAAGTTATGTACCTACCATAACGTTCCATGTTAGTTGTCCTTTATCTCGCCTTCCTTCTTGCTGGATGGGTTCGGAGCTGATCTTCGGCTCCGACTCAGCCACTTACTATAGCCTGAGAGCTCTTTACTGGCTCGAGGCTACCCCTTATCCCAGAATGCCCAGTGTCAGCTACCCAGATCTCATTTGAGATAGCTCACACTATACATAATTACAGAAAATAATCCATTAATCGACCTGGATATACAGTTAATTGTCATGGTTTGGTTGGGAAGCAACTAATAACAAAACAAATTAGTCAGTGAAACCATTGAGAAACTCCTCTCAATCCTCAAGGAAGGGGGACAGAGGGAGGGATGCAAGAAGGAAGGTGAGATGAAGGACAACTAACGTGGAACATTATGGTAGGTACAGAACTTCTTTATGTTAAGTTGTCCAATTTCGCCTTCATTCTTGCTGGATGGGACACCGTCTCTAGCACCTCAATCCTGGGTGGCTCATTGGAACAGACTGTTCAGAACCGTGGAACCAAAGGAAGCCCTGCCCTAGGAGACCACATCTACTTTGTAATGAGAAATGAATGTATGAGGATCTGCCCAAGTAGCTGTTGCACAAATTGAATCTATGGGCAATCTAGATTGAAACGCTACCGAAGTAGCTACTGACCTGGTTGAATAACCTTTGGGTTTTTTTGGAAGATCTTTTTGTCGCAAATGGTAGGTATGGGCTATGGTGTCTGATAACCATTTTGACAATGTCACTTTAGAAACTGGAAGGCCTTATTTGTTAGCAAATGAAAGGAACAACTGATATGATTTTCTTATCTCTGTAGTTCTATGGAGATAGAAATGCAGTTGTCCATGCACATCCAATTGGTGTAATCTGTATTCTGCCTTGTTGGAATGATTAGGGGAAAAAGACAGGAAGGTCATTGGATTGATTCAACGGGTCTATATTAGAACATCGAAGTTTCAGAACTTCAAATGTTCTAATATTGACACCTAATAAGCGAAAGCTGAAAATAATGAAGTTTTAGATAACTGAATTCTTTCCTAGGAAAAGAATTTGGTTGTCCATTCTTGTCGCTTCGCTATTTTCAGCTCTGTAGTGGAAAGTTACAGTTGGGTTCAGGTAAGTGTGCGATTGTGTGGACGTGAGCGTTAGGGTGGGATAGGTGAGTTAGGGTTAGGGCTCGGGTCAGGTAAGTGTGCAAATGCATGGACGTGAGGGTTACAGTGGGATAGGTGAGTTAGGGTTAAGGTGTGGGTGATGTGTGTGTGCAATAGTGACAGACCTTAGGGTTAGGGTTTTGGTTAAGGTAAGTGGGTAGATAGTGGTGTATGTACAGTTTAGTTTAGGTTTAGATGTAAGATTTTAGGTGTATGTGTGTGGATTGCTGTTTGTTTGGTGTGTTTGTGTTGTGTGTATGTGTTTTGGAACAGCAAATTTTTTTCCCTAGGAAAAATTCGCTGTTCTAAATTTTCAGTCTTACGGTTTCGATTAGGTCAATATTAGAACATTCTAAGTTCTGAAACTTCGATGTTCTAATATAGACCCAATTCAACTTGTGTTTTGAACAAACTTTAGGTAGAAAAGATGGGTTGGTTCTCAGGGAAACTCTGTCTTTGTGAAAAACTAGGTATGGAGGGTGAACACATAGTGCATAAAGTTCTGAAACACGTCTGGCAGAAGTAATAGCAACTAAGAAAAGAGTTTTCCAAGAGAGAAATTTCAAGGAACATGATGCTGCTGGTTCAAAGGGTGGCAGTGTCAAGGAGGCGAGAACCAAATTGAGATTCCAAGGTGGAAGTGGCTCTTTCACTGGGGTCTAAGTAGAGATGTACCTCTCATGAAGAACGTACAGAGTTTGTGAGACATTATGCTGGAGTTAGAAACTCCGATATGAAAATTTGAAATGGCAGCCAGTTGTACTCTGATGGTAGCAGCCGCTGCACCAGAATGAAACAGTTCTGCTAGGCAGTCCAAAATCTCATGTACAGGAGCTGTAAAAGGATCTAAATTCCTGAATTCTGCCCAGTAAGAGAATTTTTTCCATTTGCTAGCATAGACTTTCCTTGTATTTGTCTTATGGGAGGAAACAATAATATCATGCACTGCTGGGGAAATATTAGGGAGCCTGGCTAGGACTGGAAGTGGAATAACCAAGTTGTGAGCCTGAGAGATTGGAGGGATTGGTGTAGCCCACCTGACTGATGAATCAAGAGGTCCAGTACTGGATCCAGACTCCAAGGCTGGGCTAGAAGGTGGGGGTGAAGGAATAGAAATCAAATCTGTCGAGGCCAATAGGGGGCAACGAGGATCAATTTGCAACCCAACAATTGTGCTTTCTGAATGACTTTTGGAATTAGGGGAAAGAGGAGAAATGCATAAAGGAGTTCCTGAGGTCAATCGTGGACTAGAGCGTCCCTGGGTGTCTGACCTGGAGGAGAAACAAGGGAGAAGTAGCTGCTGCATTTGTTGTTGAGGGGAGTGGCAAAGAGATCGCAGCAAGGCTGGCCCCATTTGTGGAAAATAAGATTCACAATTTCCTGTTTCAGAGACCACTCATAAGGCATGAGGATAGCTCTGCTGAGCCTGTCTGCTATTACGTTGGAATTCCCAGGGATATGCTTTGCTATCAGAAAACGTTGGGAGGAAATCGCCCATTGCCACAGTCTGAGGGCCTCTCAGCACAAGGGGTAAGACCTAGTTCTGCCCTGTTTGTTGATGTACCAAACCACTGACATATTGTCCGGTATTGCAATAGTCCTGGCAGGGAGAGAGTCTTGAAGAGCTTGCAATGCTAGGAGCACTGCTCTCATCTCCAGGACGTTGATGTGCAAGTGGTACTCGTGAGGTCGCCAAGTGCCTTGGACTGTCTTCCCTAGATAATACCCCCCCACCCTATCAGGGAAGCGTCCGTGGTCATTGTGGTGACTGGATGGGGTTCCATGAAAGGTATGCCCTGAGTAACTAGTAGACAGACCATCCACCAGGAAAGGTGTCTTTTGCAAGATTCTGTAATTAGCATCATGTGAGACATGGGTAATTCCTGAAAGGACCATTGTGTGAAAAGAAGCCACTGAAGGATTCTCATGTGAAAGCGTGCTAAGGGAACTAGAAGAGTGGCTGCTGTCATGGACTCTAGAACTTGAAGAACATATTTGACTTGAATTCTTTTGCTCCTCAGGAGAAGTGACACTTGTTTTCGAATAATGGAAAGTCTTTCCTGAGGCAATTTTACAATCATTTTCCTTGTGTTTAACTCTGCTCCTATGTATGTAATAGATTGACAGGGCAACAAGAGATTTTTCGAAGTTTATTGTGATGCCTAGTTGAGCACAGGATGTAATGGTGTAATCTCGTGCCTCTATATGTTGTTGCCTGGTGGTAGCATTGAGGAGCCAGTCATTCAGATAAGGAAACACCTGGAATCCTAGACATCTCAGGTGAGCCGTGACCACTGCCATGCATTTGCTGAACACCCTGGGGGCTGTGGTGAGACCAAAGAGCAGAGCTCTGAATTGGTAATGACTGGCCCCTAGCCAGAAGTGTAGAAATCTCCTGGACCGTCTGTCCATTTTTATATGATAGTACGCGTCCTGAAGATCTATGGAGCACATACAATTGTCCTGACCCAGAAAGGGGAGAATGTACTTTCTGCTGCCATCACCTGCCAACTGGCAGGAACTGTCAGCCCTGCTGTGAGAACTTTCTCAGGTTGTCAAAGTCTTTAAGGACCCAATCTTCAGATCATGAGAAGCC
>NC_056733.1:1038401575-1038416621 GCF_019279795.1 Protopterus annectens
ATGAGTAGTGGTCACTATGTGTAGATATGGCTGCGCCAAGCTAGTAGCCCGAGTATGGCTGGATTTGGTGGATGTTCAGGAATGGGGGCGGGATGTGTGCTGTAGTGGGGATGATAGGTATTCAATTATGCATCCAGGTGGGTTGCATTTGGATGACCCAGTTCCATCCAGACCATTCTGTGGGTATGTGCCGGTGACGTTTTTGTACATGTGTATCGCACATTTTAATATTCATATGTTTGTGTGATTGTGTTCTACAGTATGGCCTGTCAGGTTGTATTGCGGATGTGTATGCTTGTTTTGTGTTTCTTTCTGATTCACCTGCTGCTCCCTCATACACTTCCAGTTCACCTATTGTGCATCCAACACAGTCTCGCCTTTGTGGATTATAACATTACCCATCCCCCCCACACACATATTCCAGACACTCCATCCATCCCTTCTTTGGTTGATGGCCCATGGCACGGTCAAGGGAACACATTGCATACACTATATATGTCAGGTACCTGTATGGTTGTGAGGACTACCCTGGCATTTTTCACCTTCCACATGATGTACATCACGCACATAGCCACACGCAAATACTTATCTTTCATGACATGGTAGGTACACCCGGGTAATACCCGTTCAACTTTGACACATCCTGACAAGAACGGCTTGGACCGCGATATGGGCGGATTTTGGCTGAATGCTCTGACCATTGGTAGGGTTGCCACCTTTTCATATGGCCAGGATGGGATATATTCTGGACACAAATCAGATTCTACAGGACAACACATACCCATGGTCAGTACTATGGATAATACTTTTGTTTTATGCCTACATGTTAGCTTATTGTTGTAGCAGTTTATATGCTCCTTCTGTTTCATTTACTTGCTTATTCTATTTCTTGTAACATGTGGTATGTTATATACGGAAATAACTATTGTATGTGACTATTACTTGCGATGTGGGAAATAATTATGTCATACGGTCGCAGAATATTTTACATTTATAATGGTTTTGGTATGGACACAACTGCCCAGCTGTGTACTATCCCTCACAATGTGGGACAGGTGGTAACCCTGACCATTGGGCTAGAAGTAGCTATTGGTGGCGCTCTAACATGTTGCGTTTCACTTCCACTTGGTATAACTATCTACACTGCATTAGATTACGGGCACACGGTTTTAAATGTCATTTGTTCGAGGGATGGAGACTCGATATTCACTAACGTGCATTTGTGTTTGCTTCTTAATTTTGTGTTCGCAAGAACTGTCTTGCATGGTTTGCATACGTTTCAGTATCCACGGACACTGACAGGTGTGATTACTATTGCAGGCAGATTGTAATATTCAGCATTTTAGGTTGCACATCAACAGCCGACATTTCCACGCCTCCGTGCGGCACTTCGACATGCCCCATGCACTTTCGCCGCGTTCCTATGCACGTGGCTGTGGCGGCAGCGGGCCTTCATTAATATGCATATGGCGCTACTGTGCCATCTACACGCCGCACGGTCCGTGCAAGCCTAATGCCGGCCTTGTGCTGAGCTTCATGAATCCCGGGGAAAGTCTAAAACAGCTTTAAAGACAAGGAAACAAGTACAGCATTCTCCAGAACAGACTTCTATGCCTAAGAAACAGATGCTCAAAATGGTCAAAGACCTAATTACTTTGATCAGGGGTTCCCATCTCCCTCCTGATAAGAGACCTAGGCAGGACACTGAATATGATTCCTCTGATCAGGTTTTCATTTCCTCTGATTCCTCTTCAGAACGGGGATGTTCTATTCCTCCCTATGAGGATTCTGATGCTGAAGATTCCATTCCTTCAGCTTCTCCTCCTGAGAAATACTCATTTGGGGAAACCCTGCATACCATGAGGGAGCATTTCCACTGGGAGAGCCAAGATTATTCCAATTCTAAGAAAAGGCTCAGAGACTTTCTTTTACTACCTCAGCACAGACCTCTTGCAATTCCCCCTGTTCTAGACATAGTAGATGATGTATTTTCAGAGTCCGGCCTGTCTCCCGACTCTTTACCTCCTGCACCTGTTAAGCCAGACAGATACTACAGGGTTCCAGATTCTCATAAATTTCTATATAAAAACCCTGCTGCTGACCCAGAAACTATTTCTCAGGGTCCCAAGGGGGTCAAGGCCGCTACTGCAAAAACCCTGTCCCCACAGATAGAGATTCAAGGGCACTGGACAGATGGGGGAAAAAAGTTTACACTTCTGCTACCTTGGCTGTAAGGGCTTTAAATTGTCAGTTTCATATGCTTAAATATCAGCAATACGTAATGTCTCTGCTAAAACAGAAAATATTGGCAAATTCTGAATATTCTGAGAACAAAGAAATACAGGATTTATTGCATGCAGCTGAACAAGTGGGAAAGCATACTTTGCAATGTGGATATGATTCACTGGAGGCCTCTTGCAGGTCCGCTGTAACAGGTTCTGTCATTAGAAGGCAGGCTTGGTTAAAGGAACAGACTCTGCCTGATCATGTTAAAGCAAAATTATTGGATGCTCCATTACAGCATGATACTTTGTTTGGTGTTAAGGCAGAAGAGGTGTTGAAGAAAATGGAGGATAAAGCTAAATCTATGCAGACAGTAAAGGATTTCTTACAGGTACAGCCACCCAGATTTAGCAGGAACTGGCCTTCTAAGAATTGGTCCTTTCCTGTGTCAGAGAGGCCACAAAGAGGCAGATACAGACGCCCTAGAGGCAGGCAACAGCCCTAGGGCTCATACAGGCCCAAACAATGGGGTGCTTCTACCTCCAAAAGCAGAGAAGACAAATCACAACCATTTAGGAAACAGTCCCAATGACTTCTTTCTGCCAGTACCAAGCATTTATCTTTTGGCAGCACCCTTAGGGGGAAAGCTAGCACTTTTTTCACAAAATTGGCACATGATCACCCAGAACAAATGGGTTTTAAATATAGTCTCTCAGGGCTACAGGTTCCACTTTCACACCCTTCCAAAGGCAAAAGGTATGCCAGACCTGCCACACAATCAATGGGCAGAGGCACAAAAACAAGTTTCATCTCTCATGGACATGAGGGCTATTCAGCCAGTGCCACAACAAGAGCAGGGGCAAGGATTTTACTCAAGACTTTTCTTAGTACCAAGAAAGGACAAAGCCTGGAGACTGATACTGGACCTGTCTATTCTAAATACTTTTCTGGACGTTCCAAAATTCAAAATGTTGACTCTGCAGCAGCTTCTGCCCATGCTGGGCAAGAAGGCTTGGCTTGTAACTTTGGACCTCAGAGGCATAACCTGCATGTCCCAATCAGACAATCTTGCAGAAGATACCTCAGATTCATCGCTGGCTCAATGCACTACCAATTCTCTGCACTGCCCTTTGGCTTATCTACTGCACCCAGGGTCTTCACAAAATGCCTGGCACCAGTAATTACATTTTAAAGACAAAGAGGAATTCAAATATATCCCTACTTGGACGACTGCCTTATTCAAGCAGAGACCAAAGACATTCTACTAAAGCATCTGGCATTTGTAAAAAGATTACTAATTTGCCTAGGGTACACAGTAAACGAAAAGAAATCAAAACTAGTACCCTCTCAAGAGATAATATTCCTAGGTGCAAGCTTAAATACAGCTGCCCAGATGGCTTATCTCATGCCACACAAACAAAGGCAACTGACTTCTTACTTCAAAAGCATGGCAACAAAGACCCAGTTATCTGCAAGAAAAATTTTGCAGGCTCTGGGCTACATGACATCCTGCATTCTGATAATTCCATATGCAAGACTGCATATGAGGAAATTACAATGGTATCTAAAAAGTGTTTGGACTCAACATTGCCACAGCCTGGAATCATTCATTTCACTCATTCCCTGCCTGCAACAGGAGTTTCGGTGGTGGGCACAGGCCTGTCACCACAACAAGGGACAGCCATTCACTTTACGCACAGCCAGGCAAACACTAACAACAGATGCATCAGGTTATGCCTGGGGGGGGCCACATGGCAGGAAAATGTATTCAGGGCACATGGCCCGCATGTCAAAGGCATCTTCACATTAATCAAAAAGAGATGCTAGCTGTACAAAATGCCCTGACAACCTTCAAGGACCTACTTCATCCAGGACAGCTGCTGATAAAGTTGGACCACACCACAGTTATGTGGTACATAAACAAGCAGGGGGGGCACACATTCCTACCCCCTCTGCAGACAAGCCATGATTTTGTGTAACACAGCATTGACTTACCAAGTACTCCTGCAAGCACAATACCTGTCAGGAAAAACAAATGCTCTGGCAGACGAACTAAGCAGAAACCTCATGGATCCTCATGAGTGGAAACTAGATCCACAAATCTTCAACATGATAACAAGGAAATGGGGATGCCCAGACATAGATCTCTTTGCCTCCCCTCACAACTGCCAACTTCAGAGATTCTGCACAAGGACTTATCACAAACAAGCATGGAAAGTGGATGCTTTGTCGTTCAGCTGGAACAACCTTACAGTATATGCCTTTCCTCCACTGCCTCTCCTCCCCAAGGTACTCCTAAAGGTCAGACAAGAGAAGCCACAAATGATTTTGATTGCCCCGGATTGGCCACGCCAACACTGGTACCCAATCCTAAGGAGCTTGTTCCAAGGCCCAGCCTGGACATTGCCTCAAATTCCTCATTTACTGACCCAACAAAACAATCAGATCCTGCACAGCCAACTCAGAACCCTAAATCTAGCTGCATGGTGGATACTGTAACCATTCAGAATACACCTCTCTCTAAAGCGGTTATGGATGTTAGTTTGGAGGCCAGGAGGCCCAGCACCAGAAAATCTTATGCAGAAAAATGGAAGAGATTCTGTGCTTGGAACGAGGCACACAGATTTGACATGCTTGTTCCAAATATTCCTCAGATTTTACAATATCTAACTGAGATGCTGGACAAAGGCCTATCCTTCTCATCAATTAAGATCCACGCCTCTGCCATTTCAGCTCATTACAATACGGGCCCACCTATTTTTTCACATCCATTGCTTAGGCAGTACCTCAGGGGGGCCAAAAACATAAGACCTCCAAGGAGAGCACCAATACCTGCATGGGACCTCAATTTCATCTTGGAAAACTCACACTGCCTCCTTTTGAGCCAGACAATACAGCTGAGATAAAATTCTTATCATGGAAAACAGCTCTGCTCCTAGCAATAACTTCAGCAAGAAGAGTCTCATAGTTACAGGCATTAATGACTGTGGAACCTTTTATTATCTTCCATCAGGACAGGGTTTCTTTAAGGACAAACCCAACATTTATGCCTAAGGTAGTGTCCAGTGTGTCTCTTAACCAAACCATTCATTTGCCTACCTTTTACCCATACCCACAGAATAAAGGGGAGAGACTTCTGCATTCTTTGGACATACACAGGCAGCTACTCTTCTGCTTGGACAAAACTAAAGCTTTCAGAAAGACTGAGCAACTTTTAGTGGCATATGCTGCAGGATCACAAGGAAAAGCAATCTCAAAGCAGACTATTTCAAAATGGATAGGACACTGCATTTGTTTCTGCTATTCACAACATGGCAAATCAGTGCCTAAGGGCATTAGACCACATTCTACCAGAGCAGCAGCCACCTCAACAGCCTTCCTCAGAGGAGTACCAACCAAGGATATTTTGAAGTCTGCAACTTGGACTTCAGTGCACACTTTTACTAAGCACTACCACTTACCTCTTTACTCTAAATCAAGAGCAGGCTTTGCCACTGCAGTTCTGCAGGGCCTTATAGCCACTCCTAATTCTATTTAGACCCAGCCTCAGCTTTGGGATTCAACCCAAGTGTAATGACTGCAACAGTGAAACACGATGAACATAGTACAGTTGTGTACCTACCATAAATGTAAATGTTCCAGTGTATTCACTGTTGCAGTCCAGGTTACCCCCCCCCCTTTCTTTTGCTGGGACGTATCTGTACTTCTCTATTCTATGCAACCTGTGTGGTGTATTTGCTGGTAGATGAAGGTATTGTTTATTTTAGTGCATGCTTTTTATAAGCAGTGTTTTTAGCCTACTCTTTTGGGGCACCTGACATCTGGGGCAAGAAAAACTGAAGAAAATGGCGTCGGCTACATCTTTTATACCCCTGGTGCACTGACGTCAGGGAAGAGGTGACATCAACCGATGCCAGACCAGGACTTTGGAATTCAGGCCGACTGCGGGTAGCCTGCCAGCAGGATAACCCAAGTATAATGACTGCAACAGTGAATACACTCGAACATCTACATTTATGGTAGGTACACAACTGTACTTTTGTCTTCCAGATGAGCTTCTCCATATAATCAGAAAAATTAGCATTATTTATTTTATTTTAATTTATTGTAATTCTGCCATCATTTGTTGAAGCTGCATGGCACCATCGTCTATTGAAATGAAATTTCGTTATTCATCTGAGCTTCTGCTCAAGGTTAGCTGCAAAAAGTGGATTTCCAAGTGGTTCCATGTTGCCTAGCATGCAGCTTTTCCCTTAGATTTTTGTTTACGTGTGTACTGTGATAAAAGTGTACAAGAGGACTCAAATGTATACCAGTCTAGCGTATGGGATATCTGTCTTTTAAGTGATGAGTTTACTGCTTACTCCAGTGGCAGGAGGGTAGAGACCCCATCTAAATATTCCTATTTCATTATCATCCTAGACTGGAAGTCCTAAATATTGGCCAGTTTTTTAAATATTAAACATTATTCAGTGCTGTCCTCATTAGAAAAAATATTGTCAGAATAAACTAGTAGTCTAGAATCTAGCTTGACATCTCATTATAATCATAAAGAAATAGAGGTCACTAGGAGAGCCCTGAGGGCACCCCCTTACAAAGGAACAGAAAACTGTAGAGGTGATCACCTGTTTTTGAGCCATCATTTTCTGTATGAGAGATAAAAAAAAAAGATTGATAATATCCCTACCAACACCTAAATTTAGATAAGCATATCATCATAACCAACCTTATCAGATGCTTTTGGCAAATCTGTAAACATTCCCAGTACACACACACACATATATATATATATATATATATATATACAGCGTATCCATTCATTAAAAATAACCTTAATAGTAAAGGTAAAATATTTGTCTTTCAATAGTCATATCAAAAACTACTCCATAAATCCATAACCTATTTTAAAAATTGCACTTAAAGTTACATTTAGTCGAATTTAGTCGAAAGTTTGCTTGTTTGTTTGTTTAATTGAACTGTGGATGCTGCCCACTAAAGTGTGCTAGCCTGTGTAACTAATTTATCACTGTCTCTGCATTTTCTGTGTATTTCTGCAAAAAAAACCCCAAAAAAACAAAAAAATAATCCTTGTTTTCCCGCCTTTTTCGACTAGTTTAGACCAGTATACAGGCATTGCTGTATTCTGGGCTGTGGTGTAGTTCCTGTGTTGTCCATTACCTTACTTGGACAAAAGGAAGTTTCTTTGCTCACCAGTGGGAGTGGGGAGCCTTGAGCAGCCTACCTATCCTTGGGGAAGTGACCTCAGCACAAGAAGCTGTTAGTAATTGGTTGTTTGGGACCATTCCTAGCTCTTTTGTAGTTCACTGCTTAAAATCCGCCTCTGGGCGTTTTTTTCTGGCTATACTGCTCAGACAAGCTCCACGTGGGTTTACAGAGTGGTCCTAGCAGCAAGGAACTCGAAAAAGTTACTACTTTCTGGATTTAAGTATCTTTGCTTTTTTTTCACTGAAAATAGCTTCTGCTGCTTACTTTAAACTAGCCTGAACTGTTTTTTTTTACTGATTACTGCATTTATTTTAAAAATTGCACTTAAAGTTACATTTAGTCGAATTTAGTCGAAAGTTTGCTTGTTTGTTTGTTTAATTGAACTGTGGAGGCTGCCCACTAAAGTGTGCTAGCCTGTGTAACTAATTTATCACTGTCTCTGCATTTTCTGTGTATTTCTGCAAAAAAACAAAAAAAAAATAATCCTTGTTTTCCCGCCTTTTTCGACTAGTTTAGACCAGTATACAGGCATTGCTGTATTCTGGGCTGTGGTGTAGTTCCTGTGTTGTCTATTACCTTACTTGGATAAAAGGAAGTTTCTTTGCTCACCAGTGGGAGTGGGAGCCTTGAGCAGCCTACCTATCCTTGGGGGAAGTGAGCTCAGCACAAGAAGCTGTTAGTAATTGGTTGTTTGGGACCATTCCTAGCTCTTTTGTAGTTCACTGCTTAAAATCCTTTGCGCTTGTCGTGCACATAGCGCAGCCGTTAAACAAGGTTAAACTTTTCTGGCTCCGCCAAGTCTGCTCTTCAATTTTCCCTTAGAACTGTTCTACTTGCAATCTAAACAGCCTATACTCTATCTGAAAAGCTCAGCACTTGCTCCTAAAGCATTTTGTATACAGGTAAAGCACTCTTAAACAAATGAAAAGTACTTCATTCCCTAAATTCTGTTGAGTACCCATTTCCCTATAGGTCCTTTCTGACTCAGTTACACAGCAATCTTTTCACTATTTCTAGCATGTCGAAGGGTCAGTTGCTAGCGTCTCCTGTTCAGCTGGTGAATCTGGGAATCTTGAGGCAATGTTACAATTGCCTCATGTACACAGACAACCCTCTCCTCCTCCCAACAAATACAAATATATGCGAGAGATGCAACTATATAGCCAAACTGGAGGCTGAGCTCTCTCAATTCAGTACTGGCAAGACCAGTCAGGAGGAGAAGGTAACCACGCACACCACAAACCCAGTCTCACATAGAACTATCACAACTGCAAACCAAACACATAAACACAAAACATACTCGGAGGCGCTGATTAAAAATCTACCAAAACAACAGAGGCCTCCAAAGCAGACACCCAAGCAACCACCACCTCAAGACATAGCAGACCCTGACCCTGAGCAGCATCTTACCCTCACCAAGAATGATGCCAAAGTACAAAGACAAAATGATCAGTTTTAACAATTGGCTTAATTACTGGTGTCATTCTAAGGGGATCCAGTGTCTGTCTGCTTGGGATGACATGCTTGACAAGCCACACTGCTCATGGGATGGTTTGCACCTGTCACCCCTGGGCTTCCGGATATTGGCCAAGGCTCTTGCCACCCCATAGTGCCTTTTTAGGCAAGGCTCAAATGACAAACCTACCTCCTAGAAAACACAAGTGGAAAAAACTAAGGGTAATGCTGCTCAATGCCAGAAGTCTAAACCTCAAGATGCACACCCTCGAAGCCCTTCTCAGTATGGAGAACATCGATGTCTGTGCAGTGACTAAAACCTGGTTCAAGGCTCCTGAGAGCACCCCAGCACTATCAGGTTTTACCTCATATCATGCTTTCCGGCCCCAAAACTTGGACAGAACCACAAAAGGAGGGGGAGTATCCATTTTCATCAAAGATACCCACACCTCCAGGTTAGTGGCAATGCATGAAGCATCGGAGACTATCCAGGTGCAACTAACCATAGGCAAAACTGCCTTGCAGTTTGTAGCATGCTATAGACCACCCTCTCAAACTCAGGAACTCCACACAGCCTTCCTGAAGACACTGGAGAATATGAATGTCTCTCCAAATACCATCATTTTGGGAGACTTCAACTACCCAAACATAGACTGGGAACATTACTCAAGCCCCAACACTCTAGCCCAAAGGTTCTTAGAATTTTTATTTATTTATTTATTTGCAGTTGGTTTACCAGGATAGTCCATTGGGCCAAAAGAACCCGTTTTCAATGGAGTCCTGGGGAGAAAAGCTCCAAATACAGACAAAAACAGGTACATGCAAAAATTACAATAATACTTATACAGAGTAAAAGATAAAAACATTTAATACATTTAGGTTCAAAAATTCAAGAAGCATTCAAAACAATGCAATCTGATGTGGAATAAATGTCAGGGGAATAAGTTAAAGAGTAATGTTTTATGCATTCAAAAAAGTTGTATAGACTTGCATTACAGGGTAGGTATTCTAAGGGAACGTAAGCTTAGATAGGAAGAGTTATGTATCGTATATGGGAAGAAGAATGGGAAGAAGAATGGGATAACATAGAATTATGAGGGAGGGAGCAAGAACAATCCCATTGGGATCTTAGGTATGAATGAAGAGATTTTTTGAACATGTACTGGTTAGAGGAGGTCACGAATGGATGGTGGAAGTGAATTCCAGAGGCGAGCAAGAGTAAAAGATAGTAGGTGCTTACCTGGGGATGAGATGGTTTATGTACTTGTAGTAGGTTTTGATTGTTAGACCTTAAGACTCTGTTAGGTAGGTGCATTTTGAAGGAAGACAGGGAGGGACAGAGAGAGGGGCTGAGGATGAGCTTATAAGCAAAAGTCAGCTGTATATATATGAGTTGATTCATTCGAGCCAGTTTAGTTTATGGAGAGGAACAGTGATGAGTAGTGGACCTATGGCTATTGGCGAATTTGGCAATTTTGTTATAGCAGGAGGAAAGCTGTTTTAGAGAAGTCTGAAGATTGGTCCATAATGGAGCCCCATAGAGAAGAGAGGGATGAGAAAAAGAAGCGGTGTGATTTTGGAAGAACCTGTAAGGTATTTGTTCTGACGGTTTAGCATACCTAGTTTTGATGGTTTTAATGTTTAGTTGAAGATGTGAGTTGTAACTAAGCTGATTGTCAATCTGTACACCAAGTAGCTTAGTTTCAGACACTATTTCAAGGGGAGTTATTTTGGCTGGTAATTGAGAATGAGTTCATGTCGAAGGAAGTGGATTTTGAGGGAGTAAATACCATAAGTTTTGTTTTGGAGGCATTGAGTGCTAAGTGATTTGATTTCATCCAATGTTCAGTAATTGAAAAAGCTTCCTGAGTAAGTTTTGGAGCAGAGAGGGGAAGTGGCAGAGCAGATGATGGTTGAATCATCTGCATATTGGATGATGTTTGCAAATGGGATAGATTTGTGATAATCATTGATAAATATATTAAAGAGGAGGGACCAAGAATAGAACCTTGAGGAACTCAGTAAGGGTACTGAGGAATGGGGAAGTGCCTTTTCCATATTACAGCTTGGTATCTATTTGATAGATAGCTGGAGAACCAGTTTATGGTAGAGGAGAGAGGTTAAGTTCTGACAGTTTGGTTAAGAGCAAGTTATGTGAAATGGTATCAAGGCTTTGGAGAGGTCAAGTAGTAAGGTGGAGACGATGTGACCGGAATCTCGTGCTGTGTTAACAGTCTCAAGGAAGGCCAACAGGGCTGTCATGGTGCTATGATTTGGCCTAAATCCATGTTGTGTAGGGGTTAGCAGGTTGTTGTCTAAGAGATGTGGCAGAAGTTGAAGGTGTATACACTTTTCTAGAAGTTTAGAAATGGGGGACAGAATAGCAATGGGACGAAAGTTACTTATGTTGCAATTGTTGCCTCCTTTATGTAGGGGGATTATGAATGCTTGCTTCCACAATTGGGGTACAATGCATTCATGGATGGAGCGATTGATTAAGATGCTAATAGGATAAGCAATAGCATCTGCTGCTATCATTAGGAAGTAGGAGGGAATATTGTCAGGGGCATTAGTACATGGCTTTAGTTTCTGAAGTTCATAAACTCAAATGCAATGGAACAACTAGTCACCATTCCCACAAGAGGAGACAATATACTAGACCTGATCATCACAAACATGGGGACAAAATGCTCCACACCGGAAGTACATCCCTCTTTGGTAAGATCAGACCATAAATTAATCTCACTGGAAATCCACATCCCGCCCCCACCCCCTGCACAAAAGACCACAGTGAAGAACTTCTCAAAGCAAACTTCACACTTTAAGACTGAAGTGGTATCTTTCAAGGCCCCTGGGCCAGTGGAAACCACAACCCACACTGCTGAATCCCTTGCAAATGCCTTCTATGGGCACCTTCAAGAATGCATGGATCATGCAATCCTAAATAAAACCAAGACCCATTCCCCCAAAGGCAGTGACGGTCTGGTGGACCCCAGCCATAAACAAACTTTACAACAGAAGGAGGAAGCTACTACATGACAGAGCAAAATCCCTAAAAGGAAAGGCATCTCTGATCAGTACTAGCAAAAACTACGATCACTCATAAAATCATCCAAGGCCAACTTTGAGAGAAAAAATCGCAAAATGACACAAAAGACAATCACAAGGCCTTCTTTAGCTATGTTAGAAACCTGGGTGGAAACTCCCAGATATGCTCAGAGTTGGTCCAAAATGACACAAATACACTGAACCCACTGACATTGCCAACATTCTGGCAGACAGGTTCAGTGCAAATTTCTCCTCCCTCCCCAAAAGGAGAAATAACTATCCCAGCAGAGTGTAGCCTCCCTAACATCTCAGATGCCCAGGTGAGAGCCGCCCTCTCTAAAGCTAAAAACACAGCATCAATGGGACCAGATGGTGTCCCGGGCTGTGTGCTACATGAACTCCAAGAGGAACTAAACCCACACATAAGGCTGCTGTTTAATCTTAGCCTTACCAAAGGATATGTACCCAAAGAGTGGCGTACGGCAACAGTGGTCCCACTTCACAAAGGCGGTGCTTCTACGGACCCTGGAAATTACCGCCCCATAAGCCTGACGAGCCTGGTCTGCAAAGCTATGGAGAGGATCATTATGGAACTCATAAACAAAGACATTGGGGACCTACAGACATTGGATCGTACCCAATTTGGCTTTGTCAAGGGCAGATCCTGCCTTCTGAACTTGGTCAACTTTTTTGAAACAGTTACTAAGGCCATTGATGAGGGTAAGGCAGTTCACACAGCCTACCTTGACCTTGCAAAAGCCTTTGACACAATACCCCACTCGGGCATCATAGACAAACTCACCAGCTTAAATGTAAACCCATATGTCACAAGATGGGTTGCAAACTGGCTCAAGGACAGAACCCACAGGGTCAGAGTTGCTGGAGCTATGTCAGACTCTAAGCCAGTCTGGCGGTGTCCCACAGGGCTCAGTCCTGGGACCCTCTTGTTCGGCATTTATTTTTCCAAGGTACAGGCAAACATAGGAGGATTGTGGCTGACAAAGTTCAGATGACTGCAAACTGGGCGCCATAATTGATACTCAGCGGGCACAAACATCCTTCAGAGCGACCTCATAGAAATGGATAATTGGTGCCAGAGCCATGGCCTTAAGCTAACTGCCAAAAAATGTATAGTAATACCCTTTGGGAAAAACAAGGTACCGACAAATTACCACATGGCGGTTATCCATTAAATGCGGAAGAGGTAATCAGGGACCTAGGGACCCAGGTTGACAGTAACCTCTCATTTGACACTCACATTGCCAAAGTGGTTAGGAAGACCTTCTATATTGCCCACCTTATCATGAAGGGTTTCACATCTAGATCAATAGAGGTCATTGTGCCTCTGTACTCTTCTCTTATCAGGCCAATGATTGAGTACAATGCCCCATTTGAGATGTATCTCACCCGACACCTGCAGCAGTTGGAAAGACCCCAAAAGTTCCTCACCAAGAGGATAAAGGGTCTTAAACATATGTCATATGCTGCCCGACTGAAAAAACTCCAGCTCTATTCAGTCGCATACCGCCTACTCAGAGGTGATCTGTGCCTGACGTACAAGGCCATGTTCAATCCTGAATTAATGGACATGCTCCACCTCAGAAAATCCAAATCCATCAGAGCCACGAGAACAAGTGACTTAAACCTCAACACAGAAATAAATAGAACGTGCTGGAGGGACAGATTCATAACCCAGAGGCTCCCTACACTCTGGAACAGAATCCCAGTCCATGTTAGGCAGAGCCCCTCACTGACTCTATTCAAGAGAAATCTCGACGAGTGGATGGGAGATCGTAGGTTTACCCCGGGGGTCATCTCTTTGTCACTACTAGACAGAGGCTTAGTAAACTAAACCCTAAAAGGGCATAGTATTCTCATCCTAAGGGGTGGTGTAAGCCACATACACTCTGGCTAGGCTTATAAATGCCCTAGGGCAGATAGCCTAGTACGAACCTATGAACCTATGAATTAGTCTAGTGTGTAGCAACAAGCCTTTCAAGTGTTTTTGAAATGGGGACAGAGGAACTTTAGGATGTTAATTTTTAACTAAATATCCATTTTAAAGTCCAGTTTTCTTCTATTAAAAAAAAAAACGAAAAAAAAAAACCAGCTGAGCTGTAAAGACAAGTTAAAAATGTGTATTATAAGCCATGCTGAATGATTAACTTCTAGCTTTTGAAATAAGAGTTCCATTTCCATCCAAATAAATAAGCTTAGTAGTACTACGTGGAATAGACGTGGTCCTCAGATAAGTAAGAAATAGGAAAGCCATTACTTCATTAGCTGAGTCAGTAGATACATAATTAAAGCGTTGCTAACACAGTAATATCAAATGAAACATTAATGTGATCACCATTAGAACTCATAGTGAAATTAGTTCATCTTTGCCAAGAAACTTATTACAGATTTTAGCAGAACTTCTTTAGATGCCGGTATTCTACTCTTCAGTAATCCTGCTTTTTCAAGAAATATTTACATTTGCAAGGATTTCTAATTTTCATAAATTCAGACTAGTTGCCAGATCTGTATTTAACATATCTTACTTTTTATCTGTATATTATGCTTGATAATCAAAGCTATGTATCATACCATGGATAAGACCTGTTTATACATCCCACAGTATGAACAAAACAAGGTAATGTATTGTATCTAGCATCATTTTTCAGAATCTTCCAGTTTAAGGATATGTTATTAGTTGAGTAAAACTTACTCCAATCTTTAAAATCTCTATAGTCACATATGTCATCCACAAACAAGATTTTAATATTTTAGATCATCTTATTTTTGGACAAGTTGTTATTTTGAAAACAGGTAACTTAATTTTTAGATAAGGCAATTGCTGCCATTAATTTGGGGCAGTTGCTTCTATGTGGTGTGGGTAAAATATTTTGAAAATGTATATAATTTTGTGTGTTTGTTAAAATGGTGTGGGGTGTTCTGAGATTATTAGTTTTTTAATGTTTTTATTTAGCAAAAAGACTTGAAAAATGTAACATAGCTTCAAATAGATATGAAAAGAAACTACACAAAAGATCAGATTGACAGACAACTTCTGCATGCAAGTTAAAAGTTGTAAATATTAAAAAAAACTGTC
>NC_056733.1:1038717121-1038859621 GCF_019279795.1 Protopterus annectens
TGGATCCCAAACCAAGTGTCTTTGCTACACTGCCCTTCCATCTTGTCTCTTGGAATACATAAGCTGTCCAGCCTCCTCAGTATCATCATGTTGTCCACTTCCAAGCTGTATCCTGTCAGTGAGCCTACATTAAATGTAGCAATTCTCAGTTCACGTTTTGCAGGTTGATTGTTTTTACATCCAGCTTTAGCTCAAGAGAGCTATCCCAGGTGACCCAGGCTGGAGAACTACACACCAGCTGGCCAGTAGCTTACTGACCCAGGGCTGCTGGGCTTTATGGCAGGCACACAGTGGCCAATAGGGGCACATACACCCCTCCCACTGTTAGCATAGGTCAGTGGCGTATGTCAGAGTAGGCAGAGTCCTTAACCCACTTATCACTGGCAAATACCCATGCCCATTTGGCGACATTAGTCAACATAAAGTACAGTTTTGCACCTACCATAAATGTAGATGTTCGAGTGTTCACCCTGCTGCAGTCATCACACTTGGGTTATCCTGCCATCAGGCGGTCCCGCAGTCGGCCGGAATTCCAAAGTCCAGGTCCGGCGTCGGTTGCTGTTGCTTCTTCCCTGACGTCAGTGCGCCAGAGGTATAAATAATGCATCCAACGCCATTTTCTTCAGTTTTTCTTGCCCCAGATGTCAGGTGCCCCCAAAAAGGTGGCTAGTAATTACTACTAATTTAAGAAATTTTAGCACAAACACAAAATCCCTCCAGCTATAAGCAAATACATCAGGAAGGTATTGTAGAGATTTGGCCAGTTAGATCAGAGGGGATGGAGGGAGGGTAACCTGGACTGCAGCAGGGTGAACACTCAAACATCTACATTTATGGTAGGTACAAAACTGTACTATGTTCATCGTGTTACCCTGCTGCAGTCATCACACTTGGGTAGAATCCCGAAGCTAAGGATGGGTGGAGGAGTCATAGAGGGTTAGAGGAGGTTAGAAGGCCCTGCAGAACTGCAGTGGCGAGGCCAGCCCTAGTCTTAGAGTAAAGTGGTAAGTGATAGTGTTTGGTAAAGGTGTGTACTGAACTCCAAGTTGCAGCTTCCAAAATCTCCTTGGTTGGAACCCCCCTGAGGAAGGCTGTAGATGTAGCTGTTGCCCTGGTGGAATGGAGCTAATGGTAGCAGGAACTGGTTTTCCATGATGGGTGTAGCAAAAACGAATGCAATGTCCTATCCATTTGGAAATGGTTTGTTTTGATATAGCCTTCCCTTGTGAAGCTGTAGCATAGGATACAAAGAGCTGGTCAGATTTTCTGAAAACCTTAGTTTTATCCAAGTAGTAACGTAGTTGCCTGTGAATGTCCAAGGAATGCAGGAGTCTTTCTCCTTTGTTCTGTGGATTTGGGAAGAAGGTGGGTAAGTGGATGGTTTGATTTAAAGCCACACTGGAAACCACCTTAGGCATGAAGGAAGGATTAGTTCGTAGAGAGACTCTGTCTTGATGGAAAATGAGGAAAGGTTCCACTGCCATTAGTGCTTGCAGCTCTGAGACTCTTCTAGCTGAAGTTATTGCTAGCAGCAGGGCAGTCTTCCATGATAAAAACTGTAGATCTGCAGAGAAAGCTGGTTCAAAGGGAGGTAGTGTTAGTTTTTCCAGAACAAAACTGAGGTCCCATTCTGGGGGGCCTAATGTTTTTTGCCCCTCTGAGGAACTGCCTTAGAAGTGGATGTGAAAATAAGGGTGGATCCGTGTTGTAGTGAGCTGAAATAGCTGATGCATGGATTCTAATGGAAGAAAAAGAAAGTCCTTTGTTCAACATCTCAGTTAAATACTGTAGAATCTGAGGCATGTGAGGCTGAAGTGTATTTTGGCCTTTAGCTTGATTCCAGGTGCAAGGCCTTTTCCATTTGTCCGAGTAGGCCTTTCTGGTGCTGGGCTTCCTAGCTTCCAGAATAACATCCATAACTGCTTGGGAAAGAGGAGCTGGCTGGATGGTTAGGTGATTTGCCATGCAGCCAGATTTAAGGTTTTGAGCTGGCTGTGTAGAATCTGATTGTTTTGCTGTGTGAGCAAATGGGCAATTTGTGGTAAAATCCAAGGTGGGCCCTGGGCCATATTCCTTAATAGTGGGTACCAGTGCTGGAGTGGCCAGTCTGGGGCTATGAGTATCAGTCGTGGTCTCTCCTTTCTGACTTTCAGAAGCACCTTTGCGAGGAGAGGCAATGGAGGGAAGGCATATACTGTCAGGTTTTTCCAACTGAATGAGAGTGCGTCCACTTTCCAAGCTTGATGGTGAAGTGTTCTTGTACAAAATTTTTTCAGCTGATAGTTTTGGGGGCTGGAAAACAGGTCTATGTCTGGAAGGCCCCATTTTTGAGTTATCATTGTAAATATTTGTGGATCCAGTTTCCACTCGTGAGGATCCATGATGTTTCTGCTGAGGTCGTCTGCCAATGTGTTCTTTTTTCCTGGCAGGAATTGAGCTTGTAACTGAACTTGGTAAGCCAGTGCTGTGTTCCACAAGGTCATTGCTTGTCTGCATAGAGGGTAGGAGTGTGTACCCCCTTGTTTGTTTATGTACCACATTACTGTGGTGTTGTCCGTCCTTATTGTAAGTTGTCCTGGATGTAATAGGTTCTTGAAGGCTGTCAGAGCATTCTGTACAGCTAGCATCTCTTTTTGATTGATGTGCAGATTCCTTTGATCTGCAGTCCATATGCCTTGAACACACTGTCCTGCCATGTGTGCCCCCCAGGCGTAGTCCGATGCATCTGTTGTCATAGTTTGCCTGGCTAGGGGCAAGGTGAAAGGCTGACCCTTGTTGAGGTGCCATGCCTGTGACCACCATAGAAACTCCTGTTGTAGGCAGGGAATAAGAGATATCATTGTGTCCAAGCTGTGGCTGTGTTGAGACCATACGCTTTTTAGGTACCACTGTAATTTCCTCATATGCAGCTTTGCAAATGGTATTAGTAGAATGCAAGACGCCATGAAGCCCAACACCTGCAGAATTTTTCTTGCAGGGAGTTGGGTCTTTGTTGCCATTGTTTTGAAATATTGAGTCAGTTGTAGTTGTTTGTCTGGCGTCAGATAAGCCTTCTGGGCCGTTGTATTCAAGCTGGCACCCAGGAATGTCATATTTTGTGAGGGTACTAGTTTTGATTTCTTTTCGTTTACTGTGTACCCTAGGCAACTTAGAAGATGTTTTACAAAAGCCAGATGTTGTAAGAGGATGTCCTTGCTTTCTGCTTGGATGAGGCAGTCGTCCAGGTATGGATATATTTGAATTCCTCTTTGTCTGTAGTATGCAATTACTGGTGCCAGGCATTTTGTGAAGACCCTGGGCACAGTGGATAAGCCAGAGGGCAGTGCAGAGAATTGGTAATGGGTTGGACCTGCAATGAAACGGAGGTATCTTCTGCAACTTTTTCTGATAGGGACATGCAGGTATGCCTCCTTGAGGTCCAACGTTACTAGCCATGCTTTCTTGCCCAACATGGGAAGAAGCTGCTGTAGCGTTAGCATCTTGAATTTGGGTACTTGTAAGAAGGTGTTTAGAATTGAAAGGTCCAGAACTGGTCTCCAGGCATTGTCCTTTCTGGGTCTAGAAAGAGTCTTGAGTAAAATCCTTGGCCTTGCTCCCGTGTAGGTACCAGTTGAATCACTCTCATGTCCATGAGAGCTGTAATTTGTTTTTGTGCCTCTGCCCATTGATTTTGTGTCAGGTTTGACATTCCTCTTTTCATTGGCAAGGTGTGGAAATGGAATCTGTATCCTCGTGAAATTATGACTAGGACCCATTTGTCCTTTGTGACAATGTGCCAGTTGTCTGAAAAAAGTGCGAGTTTTCCTCCCAAGGGAGCTGCCAAGAGAGAGTTGCTTGGCCAGATGAGGTGTAAGTCATTGAGTTTGCCTTCTAACAGTTTGGGGCCTGTCTTCTCCTCCCTTCTGTGTTGCAGCGCCCCATTGTCGAGGTCTGTATTGGGCTTGTGGTTGTCCTCTGCCTCTTGGACGTCTGTATTTACCCCTCTGTGGTCTGTCAGTGGCTGGAAAGGACCAATTTTTTGTTGGCCAATTTCTGCTGAAGCGAGGGGGCTGTACCTGTAGAAATTCTTTGACTGTCTGCATAAATTTTGCCTTATCCTCCATTTTCTTTAAGACTTCTTCTGCTTTAACTCCAAACAGAACATCCTGCTGTAAGGGAGCATCTAGAAGCCTTGCTTTAACATGATCAGGCAGAGTTTGTTCCTTTAACCAAGCATGTCTACGTATAACAGACCCAGTGACAGCTACTCTGCAGGAAGCCTCTAAGGAATCAAACCCACATTGTAAAGTATGTTTGCCCACCTGTTCAGTTGCATGCAACAGACCCTGCATTTCTTTCAATTCAGACTGTTGAGGGAGTGTGCTCATTTTCTGTCTTAACTGAGACATTAGAAATTGCTGATATTTTAGCATGTGAAATTGGCAATTTAGTGCTCTCATAGCTACAGTGGCTGAGGTGTAAACCTTTTCCCCCCACCTGTCAAGTGCTCTGGAGTCCCTTTCAGAGGGCACAGGATTTTTTGCCATAGTAGCCTTAGCCCCTTTTGGACCCTGGGAGATAGTCTCTGGATCAGCAACAGGGCTTTTATAAAGGAATTTGTGGGAGTCAGGCACTCTATAGTATCTGTCTGGTTTGGCTGGAGCAGGAGGCAGAGAATCTGGGTTCAAACTAGATTCTAAGTAAACATCATCCACAATATCTAAAACTGGGGGGATGGCAAGTGGTCTGTGCTGGGGGAGTAAAAGAAACTCTCTGAGCCTTTTCTTAGAGTCAGAGTAGTCCTGACCTTCCCAGTGAAAATGTTCCCTCATAGTGTAAAGTTTCCCCAAAGGAGTAATCTTCAGGAGGAGAAGCTGAGGGAATAGAATCCTCAGCATCAGAATCTTCATAAGGGGAAAAGGAGTAATCTTGGTCCTCAGAGGAGCCTGAGGAAATAGACACTTGTTCAGAGGAGGCATAATCTTCCTCTTGTCTAGGCCTTTTGTCGGGTGGGGGTTGGGAACCCCTGATTAAAGAGATCAAATCTTCAGCCATTTTAAGCATCTGTTTCTTAGGCAAGGGGCCTTGAACTGGAGACTGAAGTGCAGTCTTTTTTGGTTTAATAGGAGTCTTTAGCTTAGGATACATTTTTATGGCGAGCGTCGTCGGTCTGAAGACGCCTTCAGAAACCGATGGTGTTTCTGCAGCACCATCTCTTTCTGTAGTGTCGTCGGTAGGGGCTAAACAAGATGGCTGCGTCGGCCTAGCACTCTCAGCCAAAGACTCCGAAGCGGTCTCAGGTTCCAAGTCTGCGGTAGTCAGGGGCTGCGTCAGAGCCTCACTGAAGACCGATGAACCGGAGACCTGTCCAGCCGAGGCCTCGGAGTCTGGCTTGGGTCTAGGCTGCCTCTCCTTATCCTTGCATTTTTTGTGCACGCCGGTAGTCGGTTGCTCCGACGGCATCGTATAGTTAAATTTTCTACCGAAGTAGTATCGTGCGAAATCAAAGCGTCTTTTTATAGTACGCTTATTAAACCTAGCACAAAAACGGCAACCAGTGACATCGTGGTCTGGGCCTAGGCAAGGTATGCAGTAAAAATGAAAATCCTTAGGAGGTATTTGCTTCCCACAAGAAATACAATTGTTAACTTTTTCTGACATCGGTCTGAGGCAAGAAAAGTTTCCCCAATGGGGTACTTAGCTGTATTGAAGACTTCGGATCTGAAATTCGGCTTCGAAAATCTCAGGAGTCGGGCCAACCGGCACTTGCGAACTGCTTCTGCTTCGGGCACCGCGCGGCAAGAAAGACTGAAGAAAATGGCGTCGGATGTATTATTTATACCCCTGGCGCACTGATGTCAGGGAAGAAGCGACAGCAACCGACGCCGGACCAGGACTTTGGAATTCCGGCCGACTGCGGGACCGCCTGACGGCAGGATAACCCAAGTATGATGACTGCAGCAGGGTAACACGATGAACATCTGAATCCCCTAGTGCCAAATTTTACACTGTTGAGTGGCTAGCCCTGACATGGAGCACAGTCTGTGATCTGTGTTCTCCTATCATGAGGATATTTTGCACCACAGTAGATGCCCAAAGCGGTTGGTCTGTACAACTCTTACCACTACAGGACAACATTTAGAGTCTGTGCCAATGCCCACAGCTCTAGTAGCTTTTTGCTTTATCCCCACCCTAGTAAGATTCTTTATCCTTTACTTTGCCATTTCTAAATGACTCACCAGTAAATTGTCTTTTGTTACAGTGCTGGGGGTATGACTTTACTAAGCCACATTTACTGTCTACTCTAAAATAGGTGCTGCTAACTTCGGTATTCTTCAGAGGGGTCTCTACAGTAATGGCAGGTATGTGCAGGTCTGTTTTAATTTAGCTACATGGTCACGTTATTGTCATGAATTTTTTTATTAAAAGATGCAGTCTATAGAAATATTCTGTGGGACTATAGATCAATAAAAAGAGCCTTATATGTTGTAACATTGAGACAAAACTCAAACATTCTGAAACATCAAGATGGAATATCTGAACAACATCAAATATAATTTTCATCACCATTATTTTCATGGGCTTCATTCCCATATAGGTGGATTTGATCTCTGCATGTCATTAGGGATTGGTGCCAGTTTTTTCTTTGGAGTCATATTCATTTCAAACATGCCTCTGTGCATGCGGACAACATGAAGCATACCACTTAGGTTTCTAGTAAAGCATACTAATTAGGTTTCTAGTAATTTTCCCCATACCACGATGCACTTTTATACTTAACAATGCATTTCCCAGTGATTACTTCAACTTGTGATGCTCCACTACTACAATGAACCACATCTACTTATCTCCTGCAATGGCCCTCAGCAATTGTGCAGTCATCCGGCATCTGCCCTCACTTCCAGGTGCCCAGAAGTACACACACATGAAACTTCACTTTAGTATTTACTTTACTTCCAAGACGGTTTATTCTGAAAACTGCTGATAAAGACAGGCACTTCCAAAATGGCCATTTCCATAATATATGACTGCCCAACCTGCTCCTGTAGTAGCTAGCCAGCTATGGAAAAAACATGATTTGCATGTTAATGGATGATGCAGCCTAAAGTAATTATATATTAATAGTCAGTGTGTATAGAGGGGTGTAAACTGATTTTAATGGGATACTACACAACCGGCATAAGAGGCAAATCAAACAAAAGCTATGGGATGAAAGGCAAATCAAACAAAAGCTATTCTGAACAGACTGGTAAACTAAAGGACTAGATAAACATGACTTTCACTACAATGACCTAATGAGAAACTGAACTGCACTGCCAAACAGCTTTAATTATAAAAGATATAATAAAAGAGAGTAAATCTGGACAACAGGGAGCACATACATGTCAACATACAAACAACTGCTTATAGAGGGAAAATTTGGCAGAGGAATATACCTGCAGTATGAACACCTTACCTGCAGATCGCTGAGGACAGATAAATCATCCTGAACAAGTTTCTTCACTGGCAACAGTTTGCATGCAACAGCTCTCTTTATTAAGGCCTGCAGTCTGTTTTCAGAAAGGGAGGGACTCATTAATATCCATGTAGTGATATGTTGATGGCTGTACCTTGTGTTTAGGGCCACTGCTGTGTTTTCTGGGGGCACTGGGAAAAGACAAACACGCCAGACACAGAGCACCAGTACAAACCTGCATTAGTACTTGTATGACCTGAATTTGCACTTGTACTACACTAAATATCTGGGCCACGGAGATGACATATATTTTTTTAATATTAATTTTGAAATGTAAACATACTTATTAAGGAGAGTCTGAATCCTGTTTAAAACAGTGGCACTAAGGACATTTCTGCAAACTGTCTGAATGTCAAAATATATAACACTCTTTAATGAGATTACAGCTTTTGTCATCTGTTTTTTTCAGGTTTATTTTTCACTCAATTTCACTGTACTTTCCAGCAGATTTGACAAACATTCCACTATGACTCACTGATTTCAACTTTTCACGGAACCAAATTGTTGAGCAAAACCGATTGGGAATTGCACCCAACAAAAATTAAATGTTACCGGACTGCATCACTAATGGGGGGGGGGTACACTCCCTACAACCTCTAAACATATACATATCAATATCATGATCATACAAACATGAGGAATGGAGAAATCTCCCCAAAGAAAAGAATCACTGCCACACACATCTAGAAACAGCACTGACAGTGACTTCCTGTGGAAAATACGTGAACTGGGAGCTACTGATCAGTTAGACAGAATCTTCTTTGTACTCAACAAGAGAAGCCACAGTTACAGAACTTAGAAACAGCACTGAATTACCTATGAATGTGTATACAGAGACAGCATCTAGATTATCCAGAAATGCAATACTATTGTGTGTGTAAAAATTTAAGTACTGGTCACTTAAAATGTCTTTGTTTAATCTATTGCAACCACACTTAGTTGTAAGACTGCTTAGCAACAACTTAGCTATAAAACAAATGCAATATCAAAAGACTCTGCACAAAATGCACCTACTTGCGTTCCACAGTATGAACAGCTGAGGTTTTTGCAGATGGCACAGATTGTTGTGGCTGAGATGGTAAAACGGAGCAGAGAAAAGCTGCTGGGGACGACTTCTCCTGGGGTGCATTAGGGAAAGAGAACACTGGGGAAGAGACATCATATGCAGGTGGCGAGAAAAAAACAGCATCTTTACCAAGGCTGGGCGAGGAAGACGATGTTGAAATAGGAGAACTCAGAGATGAGGATGAAGATAAAGACTTCCTTTGTCCATTCGAAACCTGTGGATGCAAAACTATGGTAGATTTTTTTACAGAGTTTGCTGGTGCCTGTAATACATGCTTATCCTGAACATCTGGAACTTTCGATGTTACAGTTGCTGGAGTTTGTAGTTTTAGTTGACTCTTATTTTGTGACTGAATAAAATGTTTAGGCCGCTCATAATTAAACATGCTTGGTTGACACAGGGAAGATACTGAAGGAAGATTTGTCACACTCATGTCCAAATCTGCTTTGTAGTTCTGATTTTCAGTAAAATTTATATCAGACAAAACTGACTTTTGGATAGGTGGTGCCTGATAAAACTGTGAGGAATAAACTTGTTGCTTGCTATTCCCAATTTCTTCTTTTCCTTTTTCCTGTCTTTGTTCTTGGTCATATGAAGGACAGCTGTAGCTTTCCTGCTGCAAAACGTCCCTGAAGATTTAAGAAATATTATATTTAATACACTTTAAATACGTTTATTCTGTTTTGTAACATTCTAAAACAACTTATTAAGTTTCAGTTCAGCAAACTTTGGGACTAAATGTCTATATTTGAAAAAAAAAATCAATGTAATCACTTACCATGATGATAGACCTCTAAGAAATGAATACATCTTCAGTAACCTGTAGGACTGTTTACTACACGCATTAGGACCAATTGACATCTGGAGATTTTCAGATACTGCTCGGCTCCCAAATCTCAAATTCTTTGTGGTAAGCTAGTCAGATACCCTGAGAATACATAATGTAGGTAACAAAAGGCAAAACAGATACTGCAAGAGTGGTGCTGGTCAGATTCTGCTGTATTTAGTAACACAGGAGGCAGGGTGGGTTGGTGGGTTGGACCCAGACGAAAGAAGAATTTGAGAAAATGTGCTACCGAAGAAAGATGCGATTGTTACAGAACTGTTATTATGGTAACTGTGTAGCTTTCACATCTAGTAAGAAGTAATCCATTGCTGGTAACCTCTATTATGTAGTCCCTCACTAATGGGGGGGTGGGGTAATGCACTACTGAGTGTGTTGTCCTTTGGATGAGAGGTTAAACCAAGACCCCATCTGCTTGAGTTGGTGGTAGCTCAGATAAATGTAAAATATTCCATGACAGCTATCAAAAAGAGAAGGGGAAGTTCTCAAATTCTCTGTCCAAATTTCCCATAGTCAGTATAAATACTACCCTGGTTGTCCCCGAAAAGAGACCACTAGCCTAGTGGGAGTAAGTCAATCAACACATAGACAGATGGACAGGCTTGGCTAGGCAAACATTCCTTTGATCACTGGGAGCCTCAAGGAGAAATGTTCCCTACATACAGTGGTGGGCAATTTATAATACTTAGCAGAAGTGTTAAGGCTGGACTATACAGCCACTGCGCAAAGATCATCGACTAAAGCATTTCTGAGGAAAGCATCAGACATGAATACAGGCCTGGTTCATAACAAACAGGAATGCAAAATGGGGATTGTCAGTCACATTCAAAATTGGAGAACCCATACAGACAGCTTGATTTTGCTGATACTGAGATGAGTTGACCCTGTGTGATGAAACATCAAACCTCTGAATGGTACAAATCTGAGTAGTGTACAGTGCCATACCTTGCATGGGCAAGAAGGCAAACCACTAGGATCATCCTTAACTGTTATTTGTTCTGTGTTTGTATCCATGCTTGCTAACCATTAAGCCTCTCCTCAGTCAGACCCTATCCTGTCTAAGACAGACCATCATCCAAGTAGCCACAATGGTCCCTTGGGTTTTCATTGGTTTGTATCTTGGCATTTACAGTGCTTTACTTATACTGGCCTAATCTTGCCCATGTGGTGAAGTGGCCACTTGCGCCTCTGCAAGAGTCACCTATGCCTCCTTGTGTGTAAATGCATGCTTCCCCACATGTGCTGACAAAGACTACTTGTCACAGGCTTGGGTGGCTACACCCACATGTTTTCCAACATTGGTTCCTTGTATCATGACTGGTCTATGCTCTCCATCTACATGTCACTAGAGTAGAAACCACCCTCCATCTCCCTAGAATGGGTGGGCTTATTGTCCTTACCTTCACCATCAAGTACCTAAGTTGCCAGTCCAACTTGGGTTGCGTGGGTTTCAGTCATTGCTTTATCCCTCTATGTCACTGGTGCATGTTAGGATCACCCTAAATTTGAAGGTTGAGGCTTTTGTACTATTTTAAGGATGAGGAGACAGGAGGTCTCCAGTGCAGCATCTCTCACCTTGTGGTTGTGATCCAGAATTAGTCTGTAAAAGTTCCAGCATTTCACAATTGATGGGGATGCAGACACTTGCATTACTGGCCTCCTGTGTAGAAAAAAAATCTGTTTGCTATGATCTGGTTCAGATACTACTCATGGAGGCATAGCGAGTACCATCTCAGGTTGCCTGCTAACATATAGGGCAGATGTATCCTTAGGGACAGTGCAGGTGGGAAGATGTGTCTGGAACAAGTTGCCTACCAGTGCAAAGATAATTATGGGTAACACTGACTACTTGTGGGGACACCACTGCAGTCTGAGCATCCACTGTAGTGGCCTACGAATGCATGCCTGAGGCACCATGCAACAGCAGTCCTCATATAGCCTAAACCTTCAGAATAAACCCCACCATGTACATTGCACTAAAATCAGCTGTTGGATAGCCAGTTTCAGTGCTGTAATCTTGTGTTTTTTTTTTTTCAAACAGGCTCTGAAAGTGATGGTACCATACTACACCCTATGAAGGCTAAGCTCAGAGTAGGGATTAATTAACTGAAATTTGCGACTACTGATGGTAACATCCAGGAGATCAAACAGATGGCTTAGAAGCTAGTTGGCAAGATATTCCTGGGATGTTACAGCCAGCATCCATTCATCTAAGTATTGGAAAACTTGGTCAGAGTAGGCACTGGTGAGCTGCTACTATTGTCCTGCACCAAATGAATATGCTGGGAGCTGTTTTTAGCTCAAAGGGCAGATTTCTGATCTGATAGTGGTTGGTTCCTGTCTGAAAATGTAGATACCTCACAGACTCCTTGGCAATTTTGATGTGACGATATCTGTCCTGCTGGTTGAAACAGCACATCCATTCTCCTGTTGATAAGCACAGGAGGAAAGTTTACACCAAAGTCACTTAAAAATACTCTTTTACAGTGCACTCATTCTGGCTACTGAGATCCAGAATGGGGCTGAGGTCTTGAGTCTTTCTTTGTATCAGAAAGAACATGGTGTATTAACATTGGGACACCTGATTTTTTTGGGACCTCTTAAACAAGTCTTTTGTTTAGCATAGCCAGGACATCCAACTCTGTTGTTAATCTCTGACAGAGTGGGGCATGTTGCAGGGGCTTCAGATGACAGACCCAAGTTAGGTAGGAGATCTTATAACCTTTGGGTATTTTGCCTCTTATCTGTCTTGAATGAAATTCAATTGGACAAACTTACTCCAATTTCTTCCAGATAAAAACAGCTGGGAAGGTTTTAAGGCATCTGCTGACCATTGATAAAAAGTCTGTGTCCACTCTGACTAGCAGCAATTTCTTTTCTCCCTGCATTTGGAGGTATTATTGCCTTGTGACAGATTGAGACCTTGCCTCCTTTGTACTTTCCCCAGTGAGTTTGATGGGATCCACACTAAAGCCCCATCCAGCAGTGGACCTCTGCATTCTGCTAAAATGATTTGGTGAGACTGAAAGTTAATACCCACAGTTATGATGGTTTTGCCTAGTTCCTTCAAGATTTCAAGGTGGCTAATGATCTTCTTGCAAACAGGAGAGGTCCTTTAAACAGTACGCTAGGAAAGCTGACTTTATGTCATGTGCAAAAGCTATAGGCTTTGGCCATGCATGCTGATATATTAATATGCCTTCAGCTGGAGCTCTGGCCAAATCTTCAACTATGTTATAAACATTCTGGCCTGGGCCATGTCTGTCTTAAGACTGGAGGACCTGGCTACTTAGGCCATATCTTCTGCTTATGGTGCTCATCTGGTTAGCTGTCTGCCAAGCAGAGCATTTTGTCTGAGTCCCCTCTGAAAATATGCATGCATGCCAGACAGTTAAGTTCCTTCAAGGATAAAGGGGAAGATGCAAAGACTTGCTTCCCTAGCCTTTTCATAACCCTGGACTCAGTCTAGTGGACGAATGGCAAGGCTATATGAAATATGAATCTTGTCAGGGCTGCTGCAGAGACTATGGTGTCAGGGCTGGAGGTTTCTAACCAGACTATTGAACTCCTGAGTGGCATAAATATCTTGTCCAATTTTCAGAGTCCTGGGATTACAGTGCCCTGATTGTCCCAAGCATCCTTGGTGGCACAAAGGGATAAGCCATGACCCATGTGACCTGTGTTTACTAGTGGAACAGGCACAAGAAGGACAAGGAAGGGAAGGATGGAACAGAGTGTCTGCTGCCAGCTTATTCTTCCTGGGGGAGGCAGTTTAACTCACCTCATTGACAGCACCTACTGAGAGTCAGGTGTACCTCCTGCAGCAATGGGTTTAGTGAGCCCGGCTGCAGTAGCTGTGAGCTGGTCAGGTAGAAGGTTGGCAGATGTGAATGCATGTATGTGGCCTCTAGCTGCAGCATATAGGGGATCACACAAAGCCACTTCCAGGAAGAGAGTTAAGGGAAGTCCACAACATCTCCGGACTCTCCTCCCAAGGAAACAAATGGGCTCATTAGGTTCACTTGTTGGGGAGCAGATGGGCTGGAGAGCCTCTGCTCTTTTCTTTAAATAGTTTGTGATTTATTATTTTCTTATACTATATTACAAGCTATGGTGTTAATGCTTATGTTCACAATTTAACCTTGGTCATCTTTTTAGGTCCTTGGTGAATATAAACCATCACTGATAATGTATCACAGAAGAATTAAGTCTTTTATTTTACCAGTCTTTTTTTTTTTTTTGCAGCTGTTAGTATGGGAAGTTTACATTTAACCATTAACACTCTGCTGCAATCTCCTATAGTGTCTTTTTGCCTGTCTGGCTTACTATTTTTTTCACTTAACATTTGGTAACTGGGTTTTACAGCCACAATTCAAAAGATGCAGGCTTCACAGTAACATAGCAAACACGAAAGTGGATTAAATGTTTTGTCTAAGAAAAGGTGAGCAAGAGTCACAAAAATCGGGTTCCAAAAATCAAGAAAAAAATGAATGTGCACTACTCAGAAGGTAAAGACACAGGTGGAAGAAAGCAGCAGTCATATGGTTCATTTGTAGACGTTGACCTTCATCGGATGACCTGCTGGAAAATGTACATTGTTTTCTTACAGACTACTAAAGCTGTGGCAGTGAAGTCAGTTAAAACAAAGACAGTTATACAAAGTCAGTAGGGTGCAGGGTACAGACCTCCTTCAACATCAAGTGGTTTTGTATACTTCTAAAATATGTATTCTGTTCAGTCTTAGGTTCCTTAAAGCATGGATTGAAGAACCATGCCATAAAAATAGGACTGCAGAAACTAGATGATGGTTGGCTAATCCAGTACAACCTTACTTCTTGTAAAAACAAACACTTCGCTAGGCAGGTGAGCTTCCGACTTGTTTAATAACAGCAAGCAAAAAGGCCTAACATTGCATTGTTACAGAAAAAGGCCTAACATGGCGTAGTTACAGATACCAGTCATTGCTCATGTCAAGTAGTACAGTCTTCAATTACCCACCTAAAATCAGTTTCTCCCAACCCCCATTTGCTGAGATCATTACACAAGTTGCACTGACTGAGTTGCACTGTTTGCACAGAAATCACAAATCAGTCTCAAACCTCTCAAACTATTAGCACAAGAAATCTGGACAAAGCCCAACACAATGGCCCAAAACTAGGAACACATTTTAAATATTGCTGTTATATGCTTAGAAAATTGCAAGAATAACAGGATTTGTGTTAGCATGGATTTTCTGAAGGATATGAAGTCTGAAACACAAATACATGTAATTAATTAGTGACTTTAATCCTTAGATCATGCCAGTGATTTGTCAAAAAAACACAATTTATATGAGTAACAGACCAACAATATGAGGCAAAAATCTGGACATTCTGTGGAAATCTGAACAGTTGAGAGGTACGGTCAGCCTACAACAAGGGCTCCCTCTCTAGTGGAAAGGATGTTGCCACCCCACTTACCAGTTAAAGGACCACACAGAGAGAAGCTGTAGCAGCAGTACAGAAATACAGACTTAGTAGCAGGGCATACAGAAATGGAGTGGTGGACACGGCACAGAAAGAATTGCACACCATAGAAGAAATAAACACATACAAAGGGGAAAAACAGGCAGACTGTAGCACGTGTAGCAGTTTATTGCACCAGATTAAAGCTATTCGCCATGACTGATGTTTTATCTTGTAGCATGAGCTCTAGTTCCACCAGTGTTGCTTTATCTACTTTGCAACTCTTTTGGTGTTGCCATAACAAAATGTCTCAAACCCCCCCCCAGAAAACCTGAGTTATTAGCAACTTGGGTATCTGTTAGAGATGAAGGGGGGAGGATGAACATACATATCCTGGGGGCAGACTTGGATCACCCAATACCACAGTCACTTGGAGGAAGGGTGACGAGGTAAATGGGCAGTCATGTGGTGCGCAAGTAATGCACCAAGCCCTGCAGTAGCCTTCTACCACAAGTTCGCAAGCATGTGCAGTTGCACACTTGCATGGGAAAGGCATTACGGATCTTGCATTCCTCACCCATAGGGAGGGGGTGAAGACCATAACAAGGAAATGTTTTCACTGCGAGGTGCCAGTGAGGGTACAAGCAATAATTGTGGATGCCTGTGCAATGCCCCCCTCTGGATGGCATGTTACTGGAAGAATACTTGGTGCAGGGAAAGAATAGGTATAATACGACTGGGAGAGGCCTTTTGGCCAGAAAGCATGGCGGCAAAAAAAAAATGCAGAAAAAATGTCAGTTCTAGCACTTCAAGTTTTGTGTCAAGTGAAGTAGTTATTACAGGTTCTGTGCAGGGAAGGAAAAACAGACAGATACAAGTTTTACTAATTTCCTTCAGGACTGCTAGCAGCACTTAATCACTCAATCTTGGAGAGAGAAATATGTCAGCCAGCCCACTACTCCCTGTGGAGTGGTAGCTCTTTTGACTTACGCGGACTTGCATTACAGCTTTTTAATTGCAACTTTATTGCACGTACTTCACTGAACAGGTTAACTAAAGTACTTTCAAGCAGTACTGGTATCATAAAGTTAGGAAGATCAGCTCACAATAACACACCATCAGTGAAAGAGCTACGATGATGATGAATAGCCACAGATAATTCTGTGCTGTGAGTGACCTAAAAATCAAATTAAATGCATTGATAGCTGCATCTGGAAAGTCTGTGGTGAAAGTTGTCCACTAATTTTAGAGCTGCTACAGCAATTTGATTTACCTGTAGTAATCTCAATTTCATATATATATATATATATATATATACAATATATGAAAAGTTAAAATTTAAGGTTTGTTGTATCAATGAACTTTACATAATCACAAATGAATATCATTAAATGACTGTTGCAGTACCATATAGCTATATGGGATGCATCCTGCCAAAAATATTCACAAAGCTGGCCAGTCTACTAAAGCTTTGGGCACCTTCATTGTACACTGTAAGCCTGTCCTAGCACAAGAACATGCCAGTATAAAAATGAGATATGGGCACCCAATTTCAAAACTTCCTTGCTGTTGGTACACTTAGAGGTCTTGTCTTCTTAGTGGCTTCAGTACTGGTAGTAAGCTTGTGACTAAAGTTTTTATGCAGACAAGTACCCCATAAGAGAACTTCCATTATTTTGTTTATTTTAAAAGTTATACTGAATTGAACCATATGTCTGTCAGGTAAGGGAAATGTGTAAGCGGAATGCAGCTACCTCATAAGGATGCACACAATATCTGGCCATGTGCCGTTTGTTTCTTTTACTTCTAAAAAATCCCTCTCTCCCCCCATTCCTCCTTAGTCAGTCACAACAGATACCTTGAATTTTGTATGGGGCGGTTTCTGAAAGTATCAAAGTCCAGGATGTACGGGAATTTCATTTCAGACCTAAACACAAACCCCAAAGATATGATGGCCCTGATAAAGGTTACCAAAGAACTCAGTCATCTATGGACACAGGAAATGTCTGTTAATAATAACAGAAATGTTCACAGTCATGTGGTGCACAAACAAACAAATAAGGGGGAATGACGTCCTAACTCCTCTACAGGCAAGCCATGGCTGGCAATTTACAGTCTCTCCATTCAGGCAGCCTGCATTCCTTCACAGCACAAACACAATTGCATATTCACTGAGCAGATCCAGCACAGCTCCTCTCGAGTGGATATTACACACCCAAAGGTCCTTTACAATATTGTCTACCTGTGGGGAACTCCTCAAGTAGATCTGTTCGCTTCCTATCACAGACAGAACAATTCTCTGCCAGGACACTTTGCATAAAGGCCTGGAAACCATGTACTTTTTCTTTCCAATGGATAAGAATGTGACTTTATGCCTTTTACCCTTTCCTGTGCTAACCAAACTCACACTAAAAATAAGGAACTCTCCAAAGATACTTCTGACAACCCCCTTTGGCTCAGAAAACATTGGTTCTCCCTTGTCATGCACCAAAGAATGGAGTTATGCTTACCATGGCTTCCAGGCTGCACATACTTGTCTTACCTTGTCCAAAATTCTTACCTCAGGGGCCCTTGCTCATACAGGACAAGTGATCTGTAATCCACCCCAAAATTCTGTGCCCACCTGACTATATGGATGATGCTTTTGATCTCATTTAGGTGCCTCTTTTCATAGGATATGCAACAGGTGTTAAAGTTGGCTAGAAAAACTACTACTATAAAATCATATTTGGCCAAATGGAATAGAGGGAAGAGAATTATTTATACACTGGATGTCCCCAGGTAACTCAGACACTACCTAGACGAGATAACTCAGATACTACCTAGACAAGACTGAAAACTCTATGTTGTCAGACCAGTGTTTTATATTCTTTACAACTTTTTATTTTCTTTGATGGTAAGAAAAAAAGAGGACAGCCATTTTCCAAGCAAACTATTTCTAGGTATCTATCTCAGGCTATTCAGTTCTATTATTCTCATCATGGAAAAAGCCATCTCACAATGTCAAGGCTCATTCCACTAATGCTACCATAACTTCTGGGGCTTTTGGAAAGGGGATTGACTCTAGAGATATTCTAGAGGCAACAACATTGTCATTAGTACACACTTTTACAAAGCACTATAAAATGGATTACTTTTCCAGTGCCATGACAGGATTTGCTAGAGCTGTTCTCCAAAGCTTATGGACTTTGGACCTTTTACCTCCTCCCTTGCTTCCTAAGCTTTGGCAGTCATTACATATATGCTACTGCAGTACTGATATAATGAACATAATACAGATGTGCAAGTGTACTTACCATAACAGTATATGGTAATAGATTACCGTCGCACTAATAACACCCTCCCTACTCCTCACTTTTTCATTTTCCCGTGTTCCCCTGGCCGGGGTAGGATCCTTGTTACTTCTATTCCACTTTGCAGTGGTCTTGGTTGAATCCTCAAGTGTGTTAATATAATATGAACCACATGGTTTGTCAAACTGGCGAAGGTAGAAGCAATGTCCTTAAACTTCTCTTTATGTGACTCATCTGGTTACCTGTCAACTACCAGGAGCATTTCACTGGTGACCCTCTGAAAATGCAGTATGTGGGATAAACAATTCAGTGTCCTCATAGATTTTTCCAAGAATCATGCAGACGTACTCTCTAAATTCAGGCTCATCTGCGGTGACCATTGGGAAGTCATGCCTTCATCACTGTCAAGATCTGCAACTGGTGGCTCTGTAGGGGAGTCAGTGAGCTTAGATCAAATGTGGGCTTTGTGTGGTATAAAGGGGAAAGTCTAAGAATTCGGATGATGAGAAAGGCCACTTAGTGGTTTCTTATGTCAGCGAAGACTGCAAGAATCCTGCTGAAGATTCTTCTGGCATGGTCTGGTTTGATTACAGATGGCTACAAGGCATCCAGAGCTCATGCTGGATCTATATCAGCATCCGTGCTAATGGTGTTTGATGCACAGAGATGGGCAAGGGAGTGCACTGACGTGAACCCTATTAGTGTTGGCTCCAACAAAACCTGTGGTGCAAAATGGGATGCTGGTGTTGGGGAAAGAATCTTGGGAAGTAAATGGCATAGTCAATGATGGAAAACAATGGTGAATGAGCAATACTGGGTAAGTGGGAACAGGCTGACAATGGGAGTAGACCCTGTGAGTATTGCACCAAGTACTGCATGTGTGTCATCAGTACTGGGTCGACATGCTTAAGGAAAGAAACGCTATCGCTGCCAGAAGAAACTTTGAGTCTGGGAATTTAATTGCAGATGACACTGTTGAGTGCAAAGGGGACTGTACTGAAGAGTAGGAAAAAAGTTGCTGCCTCTGCAAAGCTTTCCTAGCAACATTTGCTGACAGGATGGGAGAGCAGGTGCCTGCCATTGCCTGTCTTACTTCTCGCATGGTTTTGGCTAACATTTTTGTAATCTATTTCTTACTATACCAGGGCACAGCTGTCTTAGCTATGTGGTCTGACTGTTGGCATCAGGGAGAAAGCCCCAGCAATTAAACTGTCTAAATGACTTTCAAAAACGTGCATCTGGAACATTTCTCCCTGGGTCTCCACTGAAAACTGGCTTTGTTCCAAGTCTGAGTTTCCTAGTAAACAAATGTTAAATAAATAAATAAATAAATATATCTTGTGATTCTAAGTCTGGTACCTCTTCTGTCTGCTTCAGCATTGTAGGCACTGTGAATGGTGCTATGAGCTTCCTGGAAGGCTTGTACTCAGAGGCTTTCCTCTTCAGAGGTGATTTTGAGTCTTAAAGCCTGATGACAAAGCATTCTTGACCACAACCTTAAGGTGCATGATAGGCTTTTCATGGGCCAAATGTTGTTACACATTGGATAGGCATAGTTTAAAATCCAAAACATGTTTGGGTTCAAGTTACTGTTCCTAAACAATGGTGCCTAGTGTATAAGGTGATAGGCAAGTTTGTTTCATCTTTTACAGGTACAGGTAGCTCTTCTGAAACCCAGACAAATCGGGCAGTCTGTAGTATTATACCACTCTCTCAGATAATACAGACAATTCAGATACCCATAGCAGTGGGCACTGTGTGTTCTGCAAGGGCACGTTTTAAATAATGACTTCTGCATGATGCCAGGGAATGAACATGAACTTCAGACTTCACATGCCAGATGGGGAGCAGTGGAGAGAGAGAACAGCCAACATAACAAAATTGAAGAAAAGAGAAAATGGGGCTACTTGAATCCTGCCTGATGCACAGGAAGGGTGGTGACAAAGGAAGCAATGTTTTTACTGAAAGAAATAAGCAGGGCTGATTAAAACATGAACTGCTATAAATACGGCACACGACAATAAAGAACTGGAAATACAGGAGCCAAGCATTAGCATGGGAACTGAGGGAGCAACTGAATGGTCTAAAGAATACTTATGTGCTGAGTGGCCCTGTTCCTGTGACACACACACACGCACACACACACGCGCACACACACACACATTTATACATAATATATACATATATATATATATATATATATATATATATATATATATATATATATATAATATTGAAGCGGACTCGACTGAATGATCATATCATTGACCCACATCCTCGAAAAGTCACAATGCCAAAGTCCGACATTTCAAATTACATCCCAAATTCGAAGGTTGCTTATCAAAAAGGCAGGCCCTGACAGCTGTTTAGAGAGAGGTAATCTAGAGGAAGACAGGTACTGAGGTACTGCCAGTGTTCTCCATCAGTGACACTGAATGAGAACAAATCAAGGTTTAAAAAAAAAAAAAACTCTCACCAGTCCTTTTCCAAAAGTACATGTACACCATCATGTCTCTGTAAAACTGTAATCCTCTGGGCCTCATGGTGACTCTTCTTTATTATTAGCTTGTTAAGTAGAAACCACTCTTGTTTCAGGCATCTGTCTCACTGACTCAGTGCAACAGAATCTCTTGTCAAAGGTCTTCATCTGTCTGAGGCATAGGTCTGAAATGTAAAACTCTGGAGATAGTCTCCATGTAATAATTATAGCCACTAGTCCTAAGGGGGCACATGAATGAGTTAATGACAACTGCTGTAAATTAGAACACAGACACCAGCGTTAGTAGAGATGCTACACTTGAAAGCATAAAAAATTAGTCTGCTTCTGACACATTATCTGCTTGGTAGTACATGTCAGAAGTAGGGTTACTACCTTTTCAGGTGTCCAAAGTGGGACATCTTTTTTAAATATGTGACATTTTATACGACAGGCCATACCTGCAACCAATGCAAACGACTAGACTTCATTTTGTTGAATCTTGTAGAAAGACCTATTTCATGTCAAATTAAGACAGAAATAAATTAAATATTTTGAATTTGAAATAACTATTACGGGAAAGTTAGGAAATCTTTTTTATCTTTAGATCTCAGGACATTTATCATTTTTCATGTTTTTTTTTTTCAGGATACAACTGTCTAAAAAGGGACTCTCCTGCATAAAGAGGGACATATGGTAACCCTGAGGTAAGATGTCCGTGTGAGCCTGCAATCATTTCATTTTATTTTTCTCAGGCTGAAACCTGACACGATGGCTTTCATAATCCACAATTCACTAAATTCTTCAGTTTTAGACCTAGTGCTATGCTAGCTTCACTCTCACAATTCCTGGAAAAGCCTATTCAGAAACAACTTTTTCAACAACTTATAAAAGAGCCAACTCCTAATCCATCCATATACTACATGGTTTCAATCCAGACCATAACACAATTACAGTTCTATTATCATTCTTGTAATCTGTCAACAAAGCCAGGGAGAATGGCAAAATTATCTCTACCATATTTCTAGATTTATCCAAAGTCTATGATACACTCTCACATAGAAAACTCCTGCAGCAAAATTTCCTCTCTTGGCCTTTCACAACCTACCAATCAACGGTAAGACTGCTATTCGTCCAACAGGTACCAGTCTGTAAAATGGCACTACTCACTCTCTCCAGACCTGCCGGTCAACACAGGAGTTCTCCCAAGGTTCTATTCTTGGCCTTGCCTTTTTCAATATTGTCATTCTCTTCATACTTCTCTGGCAATCTAATCCACCCCCAAAATGCTTTCAGTCCAACACAAAAATGTCTCAGTAACGCCTAACAAATTCAGTATTTCCCCAAATGATACATCTAAGACAGAACCAAATTCAAAACTCACCTTCCTGAACAACACTGAAATGGAAATGTCTCACATACCAAGTTATTAGGTGTGACCATTCATATAGGATAACCTAAATTTTGATCTGCACATTCACAGCAAAATTAAAAAAAAATCAAAATCTAGGAATGCTGTATAGATAAAACATTTCTGCACTACTTCAAAGTAAATAAATAAATAATCCTCAAAAATCTACAAACTTCCATAATGAAGAAACTAGAACAATGCTTTAATAAAATAAAATAAAATTTGTAGCTAAGAAAATATATTGAACCAACCACTTGTTGACATTCAAAATACTGAACTAGCTTGAACTACCCCAACACTTGACATATACCCAGCTACTCGTAACCCGTAACATAATCCATAAACGTTTAGCATCCCCGACAGTCAGCACTACCCTCCATAGCTAATCACCCCAAAAGACCTCTTTGATCCAACAGTAGAAATACCCCTCTATCAACAAAGCTCAGTAATCAGCTAAAAAGCTCAGGTGGGAGGGTGGCATAATGGTTAAGGTGTTTGCCTTAGAAACCATAGGTGCAGGGTTTGATTCTCACATGGGGTAATTGGCTAGGCTTAAAATGGCCCACAAAGGCAGTTAGCCTAGTACTAACCTATGAACCTATAATCAGCTGGAAACACCCTGAACTCTAACCCTGCAGCTATGAGTTGGGGCTCACTCTCTGCTACACTTGGGTCAGTAGCAGACCTCCAGATGTTTAAACCAACACCGAGACAAGTTCTAGATAACCCACAGCTTTACTCTAGTACCACTATATTTTACACCTTTTACCTAGTCTCCCAAACACCACTCACATTTATCAGCACACAAAGCCTATGGTAACTCCATTTGTTTACTTAACTCTCTCTGTTTTGGCAAATTATCACAGGTCCTGTACTCACTTTCACAATCTCAAAATTCCCTCTGCCCCTTCCCACCACTTCTTATTAGTCTCCTATTAGCTATTTCAACCTACCCCTTTTAAATAACCACATATCCTGTCCAGCATTATATTCTTCACAAAAAAATATTTCAGCCTGACATTCTGTTTCGTATTTACAAATGTTTGCTCTTTATTTACACTGATGTCCTTCAATCTCATGTTATTAACTGTATAATCAGACTGCCCAATATCATGCCATGATTTTTGCACTTGTACTTTAACCTTTGTTAATCTCCAGCCTGCTGCAATGACTGCACGCCTTACTGAGGTTCAGCTTCATAACGTGTACATTCCTCATTATTTTGTGTATGTCAATGTGATACTTGTTTTTCATTGCATATTAATTTGTCTCTCTCTAATTTCATTTAACTTTCATGGAGATTTTCTCCCAGGCCTCCGCTAGAAATAGCAGTTCTGCCCAGTCTGACTTTTCCCAGTAAAGAAAGAAATGTCAATAAATAAACAGTGCTTGGCTCTTTGGTTCAACTATCAGGTGGAGCGCCTTGTGTGTGAAGCCTGCATGTTGCCTACAATTTCACATGGGATTTCACTAGGTTCTCCAGTTTCCTCCCACATTCCATGAATTAACGAACGATTCTCCAACATGGCATCAGGTACATGTGTTTCACTAAGTTTGTGACAGTAAGTGCCTTGTAATGTTTTGGCATCCTGGCAAGGATTTTTTCACTGCCTTATGTCCTTTGGTGCCAGGATAGGTACACCTAATCCTTGACCAGGACAAAATGGATACTGGACAATGATTAAATAAATGAATAAATGAAAACTGCTATGAATATAATTTCCACAATAGTGGGACAAACAACTGTTTATTATTTAAGCAATAACCCACGCCTGGGTGTGGGTAATGCTGGATTTACCCACGGTTGGTGTGGTTTGGTCACGAGGGCAAAGCCTGAGTGGCCAAACAAAGACAACAGTGGGTAAATCCAGCATTACCCACACCCAGAAGTGGGTTATTGCTATTATACAATGACATTATTTAAGAAAAAAAACTTACTTTTCTTAAATAATGGCAGATTATAATGCCACCGTGCTGCCCTTCCGCAGCTGTCCAGTATCCTGGAGCAGTTCTGATGTACTACACATGCGTATGCTTATGCAGTACACCAGAGCTGTGTGTAGAGGAAGAAACGGAGAAAGGAAGATCTCCATTGCTTTTTTAAAGTTGTCTTGCTATGTTAAACTATGGTCACTCCATTTGTTTGCTTAACTCTCACTGTTTTGGCAAATTATCACAGATTTTAACATAGCGAGATATCTAAAAAAAGCAACGGAGAAAGGAAGATCTCCGTTCCCTTTTTTAAAGCTGTCCCGCTATTTTAAATGAGTTTAGCATAGTGAGACAGCTTTAAAAAAAGCAACGGAGAAAGGAAGATCTCCGTTGCTTTTTTTAAAAATATCTCGCTATGTTAAACTCGTTTAACATAGCGAGATTACAGCAACGGAGCTCTTCCATTCTCCGTTGCTGCCTAACACAAAAAAAAGTAAAGAATTATACTAATGGAAAAAGTCCGGGCGACCTGACTTTTTTCCATTAGTATAAGTCTGATTTACAACGGGCATGCTGACCAATCAGCATGCACGTTTTGGAATATTAATGGGGGGGGGGGTCATTGTATAATATAAAAGCATACCACTTGAGAGCTAAAACAGTGAATTAAAACTTTTTATGAAGTGCTTTAATAGTCTGAATCCTACCTTCTTCTGAATACAACCATTGAAGGTACCTGCTGTCCTTCTGTATGACAGAGAATCTTCCAAATATAAAATGTCACTAAGAGTGTCTGAAGTAGTCCTGAAAGTAAGTGACGAGACAAAAAAAAAAAAAGTAACTGCAAAACATAGTCAGAAAAAGTATTTAGACCAAGTACCACAATGTCAACATTCAGGATAAAATAGATTAAAAGTCATTGGCGCCAGAACCATAGAGCGAGGGGGAGCACCCCCCCCACTTTTACAGCTCCAAGATCTGCAACTCCATGGAGGTTTCTTTAAGGAGGACCCAACGTGCGTGCTTCACACACTAACGTAATTAACGTGAATTTGAACACAAAAGTGTGCGGGAATTGGAAGGTATTTGCTGCTCTGTGTGTGTGCGGGAACTTTGGAAGGTATTTGCTGCTCTGTGTGTGTGCGGGAACTTTGGAAGGTATTTGCTGCTCTGTGTGTGTGTGGAAACTTTAGAAGGTGTGTGTGTGTGTGTGTGTGTGTGTGTGTGTGTGTGTGTGTGTGTGTGTGTATAAAATGCCCCAGATACTTATAACTGCTGATTAGAATTACCCAGGCTCAAACACTGTACCTTAGTTACAACAGCCTGCATTCTCTACCCATACCACCACTTGTGATTCAGGGAGTTTAGTTAGCTCTCAACTGTCTAGATTTTCACAGAATATTTGGCTCAAGTTTAGTTATCTCTCAACTCTCCAGACTTTCACAGAATATTTGGCCGCGGTGATACGGCGGTAGCGTTGTTACCTCACAGCAAGAGGTTCTCCTGTTCGATTCTCGGCTGGGCTTGGGTGTGCCTTCTGTGTGGAGTCTGCATGTCCTCCCCGCGGTTGGGTAGCATTCGAAAGGCATGCATGCGTAAATGTGTGTAAATGGGCGTGCCTTCGTTGAAGGTTGGGTGTTGAGCTGGCACCTCGGCGTTTCGTAAAAATCTACTGCCAATCATTAGTGGACCGGAGTTTACGCTGTGGCGACCCCTTACCAGGAAAAGCCGAAAGACAAACAAACTTTTGGTCTGTTCTTCTTAAAATTTGTGGTTTTCTGGCAAATCAGTAAGAACGGAATTCCCTAAACAATAATAGCCCTTTAAGTTTCAGTCTTCCTATCTTTTTAGGAAACACACGGTAACACAAAACACTATTTTAGCAACTTTCTAAGATTATACAAGCAATAGTTTAAAATGTGTCCCTGGTTTTGGGGCTGTATCCCTCCCCAAATACATTTTGGCTTTTGCCAGATTTCTTCTGCTGTGAAATTGAGAGATTTAGTTGTGTCAAGTGGATGGTGCAGTGGTAGTGTTGTCACCTCATAGCAAGAGGTTCTCTTAGTTTGATTCTCAGCTTGGGTGCCTTCTGTGTGGAGTCTGTATGTCCTCCCTGCATTTGTGTGGATTTCCTCGGGTTGCTCCGGTTTTGTCCCATGTTACAAAGACATGTGTCAGGAGCATTTCTACCTGGGCCTCTGCTGAAAATTGGCTTCATTCCAAGTCTGACTTTCCTGGTAAACAATGTTAAATAAATAAAAAAAATTACAAGGAGCTGAGCGCTTCAGGGGAAAAGAAGTTTAGTGCTGCTTATTCCAAGTCTGTTTGCATTACAGCCTTACTTTTGATACAGAAGGCTGTGGGTTCTACTCCCACAGTATGCAGATGGATCGCTGATACTGTACTGTGTTATACTTTAAAAGGAGTGGATGCTGCAGTCCTGTGAATGTCCTCCTTTGGAGGAGTTACCCAGTAACTATGAACCTGTTATCAGTTTGCCATCCATTCCTTATTGCAATATTACTAGCTTATCATTTTTTAATGTAACATAGGCAATTTATTCTTCAAGGGCAACAGGGACTTTTTTTGTAGATGAAACAATGAAATATAAAGTTGTTTCCTAGCAGCAACTTCTTCATTAGTTAGAGCTCCCTTTAATGTGAAATTATTTAGACGACTTCTGCAGAAATTTTGCATATTTACTGATATTGATGGATTGTAATGACAGAAGTTTGAGTGGCCTTTTATGGTTGTAATTTTCTGAAATGGGTAGTTTTGTCATTATTGGTTCATACATTTTGTTTCATTGCTTACTAGAAGACTGTTCAAAACTAAAATTTAAAACACATTCTAACAACTGATGCTGTATTATACAGGGAATATAATTTAATACCATCAGCAAGGTGAATCAAAGAATGCATACATGTATGCACGGCCCTACAAATGTGTTTGAAAACAGCACAGAGGAAAGTGTGAAAGGCTCAAAATCATGGGCAAAGTTTAAGCTTTACTATTGTTACCAAAGCAATGGATGAAGGTAAAACAGTTCACACCACATTACCTTGACCAGGCCAAGCCTTTTGACACAATCCCCTACTCAGGTGTAGCCCAAAAGATGAATAATGTAGGAGCAAACACTTGCATCACTAGCTGGACTGCCATCTTACTCACAGGATGCAGGAGATCAAAATAGGGGAAGAGATCAGTCACTAATGGAATCCTCCAGGGTTCGGTGCTTAGACTTTTTCTGTTTGGCATATATACATCTCAAAAGTAAAAGGAAATACCAAAGGGCTTTGGACAGCTAAGTTTGAGATGACTGCAAGCTAGGAGCAGTTACTGAATCCCCAAATGACTTAACCATCATGCAGGAAGGTTTGTCCCAAATAATAACTGGTGTCAAAATCATGACAATGCCCTCTGAGAACTGACCCAATTATTTGGCATTTGGGAACTTGTGTGTACAGTGACCTAACCTTTGACCAACATGTGCCAAGAGTCATAAGAAAGTCTTTCTATATTGCACAGCTTAGCTTATAAACAAATTGATTGTGACTTGATCTAAAGATGTTGTTGCCCCCCTTTACAAAGCTCTCATTAGGTCAATCATTTTGTATAATGCCCACTTTGGCATGTATCTGTCCAACTCCATGCAACAATTGGAATACCCACAGAGATACCTTACTAAAAGGTTACAAGTCCTAAACAATAGGTCTTGCATGGCCCACTGCAAAGATTTATTACTATACTCAGTATCTTACACAGTGCTTAGAGGTGACATGTCTGGAATACAAGGCATCCTCAGACCTAATACAGCTGGACCTACTGAACATCAGGAAGTCAAATGGCATCAGAAATACTCAGTCCAGGTATCTAAACTGCATGTTGTGGAGAGATGGATATATATCACAGAGGCTACCACTGATCCAGAACAGACTATCCATAAAAATAATACAAAGCTCATCTATCCTTATTCAAATGCAACTTGGATCTAAGGATGGGTAATAGAAAATGTACTCCAGGATTGCCCCTCATGCCACTAATGGATAGAGGCAGTTCCTAAATGCTGCAGCCCTTACATGGGTCTCCTCAAATTATCTATGGTATAATCACAGTTATTCTCACTAGAGCTAATATACAATTATCAGCCATGGGATAGGTAAGATCAATCAGAAAATGTTAATTCAAGCACCAAAAGGGAATTGGCTAAGCTTAAAATGTCCTCCAAGTGAACCTATATTTTGGTAGTAAATAGTTATAAAAAATTGCCCTTTTTAGATCACTAAGTGCCCCCCCCAGTCTTCAACAGTTTCCGGCACCTATGATTAAAGTGTCAAAGCTTATAATTTATACAGAGGGTTCATTGATGGATTCATATTATCTGCATTTTTCTTCAATACAGATACCTCCCAGCAGGCAAGATTGCAATTTATAGCTGTTGCCATTAGAGGGCAGGCAAACTATGAAAGAAAGATTCTAGTGCTTACCTTAGGACACACTACATCAATATATACATACTATATACTATATATACATAGTACATAGATATTACATACATAGGCTTTATTTTTCTCAGCAGTATTGGTAAAACTATTCACAAGTTTCTGCTTCACACTTAAGTCCAGAATATTTGAAATGGTAAGAATGAAGTCTCTGAGAAAATCAACCAAAACTTCTCTTGTGGCTGTCAGATCCACACCCCCCCCCCGAAAAAAAAATCATGTCCAATACCCCTTTTTGATTTGTATACAAGATTAATCTAGATAAAAAAACACTTTAGCTAACAGATCTAGGAGACTCTCTCTCTGTCTCTCTCTCTCTCTCTCTCTAATGCTCTTTTTTGTGGAAGGAATAAAGACACCTAACTGCATATACTATTTGAAATTCAGTAAAGTAAGTAGATGGAAGAATGCTTTTTTTCAGGATGGCTTATCTAATGCATCCATTAGGGTGCATTTAGCAGCTATCTCTGCTGGTCTGTCAATGGATCCCCTTTCTTCTTCTCTTTTGGGAGAACAATCCTTGAAAAGAGTATTGCATATGAGACACCCTTGCAAGCAGATTCTTCTGTCATGGAATCTCAATTACACTCTGGAAAGATTGACCCAATGACCTTTTGAATCAGGCTGATCTGAAGTCAACAATGAAAACTGTTTTTGCTTATTGCTCTGACATTTGCAAGGTGAGACTGAGCTGCAAATCTGTAGTGGTGAGACAACCTCACCTGACTTTCCACAGGGATAGGGTTGTGTTATACACTAACCCCTTGTTCATGTTGAAAGTGGTCTCAGAATTCACCCTCAATTAGTCTAATAACCTCCCTGTGTTCTTCTCAGAACTTTATAATAAGGAAGACAGGATACTTTATACCTTGGATATGCATTGGCAGCAGCTTATGTGTTATTACCTTGACAGATCGAAACCCACTACAAAAGCTGAAAGGCTTTTTATTTCCTACACAGGGGTAAAGAAGGGTCAACCTGTCTCTAAGCAAACCACTGCACATTGGTTATCCTCTGGTTTTGTTTTTTTGTTACACCCTCCACGGTAAAGCAAATCCAGGCAACATAAGGTGCATTCTGTCAGGGTTCTTTCCTCTTCAGTGGCATACTGGAGAGGAGTGGACTGTAAGTATTCTAGATGCAGCAGCTTGGGCCTCGGTCCATACCTTTATGAAGAACTACAAGCTGGATGGCTTTTCTAAATCCAGAGCAGGCTTCACTAGTACCATTTTCCAGGGACTCCTGGACCCTTATCCTTCCTGACTAAAGCTTTGGGAATCTACCTATATGTCAATAAGCCAGTGTGTTCAATGAACATCTACTAACTGCAACAGCAGACATTCACAGAACATACTGCCTTACTGGCACTACACATTCATCAACCCCCTTTATGTACATAATTTGAAGTTGGAGTTGCCATTGAGATATGCTCTGTTGCCTTTTTTGGTGTGTGTGTGTGTGTGTGTGTGTGTGTGTGTGTGTGTGTGTGTGTGTGTGTGTGTGTGTGCGTGCGTGTTTGGAAGCTTGTGTTTTCATCTTCTGTTCCTTTTTTAGTCTAGAAAACTGAAAGGGTCCAGTCATTAGGTCTGAAAGGCAGTTCCTGTACTCTCAGGTGATTGATTGGCCTGTTACACCCACAGACAGGTATGGGGAGGAGCTCTGAGCTTTGGTATACGAGACGGGATAACAGGGCACTACTATCCATATGCCAGTAAGGCAGTATGTTCTATGAACATCTACTGTTACAATAAGTAGAATTTATACGGATTCATATAAAACCATTGAAGGTGGTTTAGATGAACACAAATAAACTCCTCTCACCACTGTCTGTCACTCCAACATCTAAACTGGCTAGAGCTTCCCCAACATCTAACATATCTGCAGCTAACCATAGCTCATAAGCTAATATACAAGCCGTCCAGCTGCCCTGCCCTCTCCTCTCTCTTCACCCAAATAGACCTCTGCAATCGGTGTGCTACCCATACACCATTGCCAAACTATGGAATGCTCTTTCACCATCAATTAGGACCACCAGCAACCCCAAACACTTCAAGACATCGTTGAAACACCACCTAACCTCCCATTAGATATGTACTTGTACCAGCACAGACCATAATAAACCCCCAAATTCTTAGACCCTCTTACTTCTTCCACCCCCCCCCCCCATCTCACTTGTTGTCCTGACTCCTCACTTACATTTTTCAGTGCTTTCAGGTTACTAGCCCCATTATGGTTCCTCTAGCTCCACTACATATACCTTTACTTCAGTATCCTACTGCCTTATGGTCGATGCTCTTAAGACGGTACCTTACGCTCAGCCTAATTAATTGTTACTCTCCTTCACTTTCCTCCCTTCTGCAACACTGCATGTTGGGCATAAACTAATATTCTATGTCACCAGTTGCACTCATGTTGGTCTTGTACATTTAAACTCATTTTTGTTACTAAACACTGTAAACTAGCTTTATCATGCTTGTTTGTCTGTTTGTTTGGGAGCTTTTCTCCCGGGCATCTACTGAAAATGGGCTCACAGTGGCCCAGTAGACATCCCAGTAAACAAATGCAAATAAATAAATAAACTGAAACCAGTTTGTTGAAACCACCTTCAGCGAATACTTTTTTTGCACCCCCTGAATTATATATACTAAATTCGAGGTCACACAACAGTGGAGAAAAAGGCAATCTCCACTTTCATTGAAGGCGGTTTCGGTGAACTGGCTTAGGTTTCACTGGGTTTGCCGAAATCATCTTCATTGGATTGACACACTCCCAACTTACACAATTATACTTTATAATGTGGCATATATCCACAGTTTTGCAGGAAAATAAATCACACTTTCTCAGTTACTCACCACCTTGTTTTGGCCAAGAGCCCCTGCTGACTGGGCCTGTGAAATACTGTTCCACAAGACATCCAAATAAATACTACCACAGATATTTAAATAAATATTTAAGCATAGCTACACATGTCAAGCAGTAAAATATGCAACATAGTGTTGGCAGGTAGACACCAGCTGTCTACCATTATGTACACTTTCAATTGACACCATCACGTAAGTTATAACTTCATGTGGTTCCAGTTATTAAACTGAAAAATTAATTTAGAGCATATTCAGAATTTTGAATAAAAAGAAATCACAGAACCTCACTAACTCTCCAGTTTGGATAGGAAGCCATTGGTCATCTGTGTTATGACAGGGCCTGTAAAATGATGTTCCTCAAAACTTCCATGTGGTCATTGCACAAGATATTTACATAAATGTTTTTATGCATATTAGCATAACTTTATTGTTAAACACATTTAACTGCCTTCTAAATGATAGTACCTGGATACCAGATGGTACAGAGATGTTTTCTAGCATTTTGCATGTTCTCAACTAATACAATATAAGCTCATTGTGGTTACATTTATTAATATAAAATTAATGTAGCGCATATTCACAATTTTGAATGAAAAGGAATAACATCATTTTACTTATTAACCATGCAGTTTAGGTCAGGAGACATTCTTGACCACTGTGCCGAGAGGGCATGGGCAATGCTGTTTTACAATATTTCCAAGTGAATACTGCCCAAGATATTTGTATTTATGAACATGAGCATGTTTTATTTCTTAACAGTCACAAATATCTGCAAATGTATCACACTCAGCAACTATAACCTAGATGTTTGCATCAAACAAATAAATCCAAACCAGCCCAGAAGCTGAAAATGTTGAAACAGGTGCCCAGTAGGAAGGTAGCTGGAATAAAGAAGCTGAACCACGACAAAGTAAAATCTTCTTTTTTAATACAAGATGGTGAGCGCTTTCGCAATGATAATCATTGCTTCATCAGACAGTTCATTCAAACAGCAACAGCACTTAAACACTTTAATTCATTACTAAAACAACCAATCCTACCACTCAAAATTAATTCAGCACTCAGCAATCAATTAATTACTACGGTTACATTTTGCCCTTAGTTAATTGCTGAAGTCAGAAAAACTCTGTTTAAAAACCACATGCACAAAATGTAAAGACAGGAACATGTAGATAAATATAAATAAAATACATAAAAAGTCAATGAATAAATACATATACTCATGTCCCCATTTAGTAACTACTTATGTGCATAGACCTAAGCATAAAAAATATATATAAAAAAGTATAAGCAGTGCACACTCAACAACTTAATACATATATTCTGCCTACTAAATGCGCATGTTGTCCACCTAGTAAATATATATGCTTTAATACATACATCTCAACAAATGCTTGTTTTTAACGATATCTATGCTAGAAGCAGCTCAAGAAATACTGTCATATTGACCCAAAGCCCTGCATGTGTTTATGGAATCTTCTCTTGTTAAAATAGTATTATTATTTTTTTATTTTATTTTAACCTTCTAGATTTTAGCACTGGCTTCAATGGAACACCATCATTCAAACCCAAACATCTGTGTGCTCCTAAATGCAAAATCCATTTTACTTCCATATTTTCAGTAGTATTGACTATGTCCCCCATCCTACTGCTGACATTCTGAATGTGTACAACCTGAAACAAAAATATATGGTCATCCCCCTTATCCAATGTATGCTTAGCCAAAGCACTAAACAGTTGCCCTTTTCTAGTGCTGTAAAGGTGATGTGTTTCAAGATGTTTACATGCATTATACACACTTTCAATGCCATGATGTGCCACTGACACTTCTCCTATTGCAAACCATGAAAGAAGTACTGACATGGCATACAGTCATTTTCATGAAAATCAGAATTATAGTATTCACACATACTGACTACCCCATTTGGGTCAGGACCCTGAAAGAAGAGTTACATAGGCAATTTACCATAAATGCTTTTATTGGTACACTTAGTTCCAGTCATAACCTACAGGGATCTACTGTTGCTGGCTGAATCCAATAGCTGGCCTGACATTCACAGGTGAACACCCTTCTCTCATGGTCAGGTTGACATTGCCTTACTTCAGACATCTTTATGTATCTGGTATATAGCTGACATCCGCTCATGCCATATTAATTCCTTCTTGCCACCCAAGCAGGGCAGAATCACATCTTTATCACTGGCTGCTCATTAGACTTGTTTTGTGGATTCAGCCTGAGCCATAGACAATTCAAACCCTCCTGAGGAAACCCAATAAAAGGGAGGGGAAGGAGCAAGGTTAAAGCTGAGAAAGGGTATATATGGGTATGAGGAAACCTGAACGAAGGGAGGGGGAGAAGCAAGGTTAGAGCTGAGAAGGGGTATACATGGGCATGCACCCCCAGCCCCTCTTAGCCCCATTGCAGTACAGGGGAATAAGAATGGGGAAAAGGACTGCAACAGTGACCACATGCACAAACATGTACGATTATGGAAAGTTGTCCACACATTGTGCAATTATAAAGGTAACTTACTATAACAGTTGATGTTCATATAGTTCACTGCTGCATTAGTCCTTACCCCAGGGACTTTGCAGCCAAGCGTCCCTGTACATCTGTTCTGACTTTTACAGTTTGGGATCTTTCCCACTTTGTTTGCATAGTATGTCCTGGCATCTGCCTACATCACTTCGGGACTTTCTTGCTTAGAATCCCTGGCAAGGGCCATTGAGGTGAGAATTTTGGACAAGGTAAGATAAGTATGTGCAGCCTGGAAGCCATGGCAAGCACTATTCCATTTGTTAAGAGCTGAATGGGAAAGAGGGTACAGATGTTCCTACAACCTAAGAAGAGTCCGACGCCTTAGGAACTCAGAGACAGGTAATAGAAGGACAAATAGGATAAATGGAATATGGGTACCCCACTGCAATCCAAGAGGGTACAGTGGTACTTTGGAGAAAGAGGTGATGTTGGGTGGCAGTACTGCAACAGTGATCTATTCGAACAGCAACTATTATTGTAAGCTACTTACATCATAGTACATTCTTTACACAGATCACTGTTGCAGTAGTCCTTACTACTGGGGTAAGTTATTTATTTATTTATTTTATTTTACATTTGTTGACCGGGAAATTCCGACTGGATACATGTCCATTTTCAGCGGAGGCCCGGGGAGAAAAGCTCCACATTTAACAATTGGTACTTTGTTACATAGATAAAAGCTGATATTAAATTAAACAACTATTATAGAATTATAACAAAGAGAAACCAGAGATACGGGCATTAATAGTTACATTCATAAGTACATGATAACATGAGGGTATTTAGAAGCAGAACAGATATATGAATTGAAGAAAACACTTAGTCATGTATAAAAGATAATACCGGTCTAAGTTGGTTCAGAGGGAAGAGAAATACAAGGGGAAATATGAGGAAAAAGAAGGTGACATGGTAAATTCCATAGGATTAATTTGAGAGAAGAGAGGTGAGAGATGAGAGTTAACTCAAGGCAATTAGTCAGGGTGTGAGCATTGGCATATCCAGTGGGACTTAAAATATTGGAATAGACTTTTTTTAAAGTAGGATAGAGAGGTATTGGTGGTAATACTGGTGGGAAGGGAATTCCATATATTGGCAGTGGTGTTAGCAAATAGAGCATCTCCACCTGCATTATTGGATTTGACGTTTTGAATAAGTATTCTGTTTGAGGAGCGTAGGCTATTTAGGTTAGTATAAGGAATGACTAGGCTCTTTAGAGCAGGGTAGTAGATGTTCTCATTGCCTGACCTCTAATTATGTTAGGAAAACTCTTAGGGTTATGCATACTGTTTCTTTGTAGAAAAGATGGTCTGTAACATTGTTTCCTATGTAATTTCATAGACCATTGGTCATTTTCTCTGTGTAAGGTAATGTCCAGGAAGTCTAAACATCTCAGAACAGTTCATCGTAAACTTTAAAAAGTCACTAGTAGTACTTGGGTATGCATACAGGGATTTAAGTTGTTCATCATCACCTTTGCAAAAAATAAAAAGATCATCTATGAATCACCTATAAAAGGCTATTTGGGGATTACCTAACAGATGTTCATATTCCCAGTTAACCATAACCAGGTTTGCATATGTGGTGGCACAACTTGTGCCCATGGCAACCCCTGACAACTGCTTATAGCATATGCCATTGAACATAAATATGTTGTGCTCTAGTACCAATTCTAGTAACATACAGAGAAAGTTTATCTTAGTGTTAGAGAACTTTCCCTGCCTTGTCAACACCGATTTCACCATGCTTATCCCCTGGTCATTGGGTATACTTGTAAATAAAGACACTACATCTAGTGTGGCCAGCATCCCCGTATCTGCTGTTCCCATTTGCTTCACTGCCCCATAAAGGTCCACTAAAACTGTTCTGTGTCTTTCAAAACATATGTATATTCATTGAGTGCTGTCTTCAATTCTTTATCCAGGTATATAGAGATGAGTTCTGTTAGCAATCCTGCCCCTGCTACTATAGATCTAAATTTCGGGTTATATGGGTATTTGTGTATCTTGGGGAGGCCATGGATTTGAGGTACGAGTGGATTTTCAACAGTGAAATAATTAAAAAGATCTTTACTTAATAGTTCCATTCACATGCATTCATATAAGGTACTAGCAATCTGTTCACTCATTTCAAACACAACTGTTGTTGGTACTTCAGCATATACATTTGGATCCAGTAACATTTCTTGCATAGCTGTCTTATAAAAGTAAGCATTCAGTGTCACCACTGGTCCCCCTTTGTCAGCGGGTCTTATAACTATGCTATCATTCGTCTGCAAGTCACACAATGCTTTGTGCTCACTCTTTGTCAAATTATACTTTCCTTCTTCTAAAAAACTATTGTTTCCTGTGCTATAATTGGCATTTTCACAAGCTTTTAAGGTTTCTATATTATGCGGCAATATTGGTACATACAGACTGTTTTTTTTTTAAACTGAACATCGCTTGCCTCATTGCCATTTCCAAATTGTTGTTTCAAGGTTACATTTCTAGTAAACATACGTAGGCATAACAGAAATTCACTAATGTCCATTTTAGTCGAAGGTATAACATTTAAACCTCTGTTTAATAAAGAAGTCTCGGCTGCAGACAGTTCATATTTGGAAATATTCCATATTAACTCTCCTGCCCATATCCCCACATTTTCTTCAAAGTGTGAGTTTGTAACTGACCTGGTGTCTCTTTCAGTTTCTGGCCCCTGTAAACCTTACGGAATGGTAAGAGATCACCTTTACTGCATTAGAAAAGGGCAACTGTTTAGTGCTTTGGCTAAGCATACATTGGATAAGGGGGATGACCATATATTTTTGTTTCAGGTTATACACATTCAGAATGCCAGCAGTCGGATGGGGGACATAGTCAATACTACTGAAAATATGGAAGTAAAATGGATTTTGCGTTTAGGAGCACGCAGAGGTTTGGGTTTGAATGATAGTGTTCCATTGAAGCCAGTGCTAAAATCTAGAAGGTTAAAATAAAATAAAAAAATAATAATACTATTTTAACAAGAGAAAACTCCATAAACACATGCAGGGCTTTGGGTCAATATGACAGTATTTCTTGAGCTGCTTCTAGCATAGATATCGTTAAAAACAAGCATTTGTTGAGATGTATGTATTAAAGCATATGTATTTACTAGGTGGACAACATGTGCATTTAGTAGGCAGAATATATGTATTAAGTTGTTGAGTGTGCACTGCTTATACTTTTATATATATATTTTTATGCTTATATCTATGCATATAAGTAGTTACTAAATGGGGACATGAGTATATGAATTTATTCACTGACTTTTTATGTATTTTATTTATATTTATCCACGTTCTTGTCTTTACATTTTGTGCATGTGGTTTTTAAACAGAGTTTTTCTGACTTCAGCAATTAACTAAGGGCAAAATGTAGCCATAGTAATTAATTGATTGGTGAGTGCTGAATTAACTTTGAGTGGAAGGACTGGTTGTTTTAGTAATGAATTAAAGTGTTTAAGTGCGGTTGCTATTTGAATGAACTGTCTGATGAAACAATGGTTATCATTGTGAATGTGCTCACCATTTTGTATTAAAAAAGAAGATTTTACTTTGTCGTGGTTCATCTTCTTTATTCCAGCTACCTTCCTACTGGGCACCTGTGTTTCAAGATGTTTACATGCATTATACACACTTTCAATGCCATGATGTGCCACTGACACTTCTCCTATTGCAAACCATGAAAGACGTACTGACATGGCATACAGTCATTTTCATGAAAATCAGAATTATAGTATTCACACATACTGACTACCCCATTTGGGTCAGGACCCTGAAAGAAGAGTTACATAGGCAATTTACCATAAATGTTTTTATTGGTACACTTGGTTCCAGTCATAACCTACAGGGATCTACTGTTGCTGGCTGAATCCAATAGCTGGCCTGACATTCACAGGTGAACACCCTTCTCTCATGGTCAGGTTGACATTGCCTTACTTCAGACATCTTTATGTATCTGGTATATAGGTGACATCCGCTCATGCCATATTAATTCCTTCTTGCCACCCAAGCAGGGCAGAATCACATCTTTATCACTGGCTGCTCATTAGACTTGTTTTGTGGATTCAGCCTGAGCCATAGACAATTCAAACCCTCCTGAGGAAACCCGATAAAAGGGAGGGGGAGGAGCAAGGTTAAAGCTGAGAAAGGGTATATATGGGTATGAGGAAACCTGAACAAAGGGAGGGGGAGAAGCAAGGTTAGAGCTGAGAAGGGGTATACATGGGCATGCACCCCCAGCCCCTCTTAGCCCCATTGCAGTACAGGGGAATAAGAATGGGGAAAAGGACTGCAACAGTGACCACATGCACAAACATGTATGATTATGGAAAGTTGTCCACACATTGTGCAATTATAAAGGTAACTTACTATAACAGTTGATGTTCATATAGTTCACTGCTGCATTAGTCCTTACCCGAGGGACTTTGCAGCCAAGCGTCCCTGTACATCTGTTCTGACTTTTACAGTTTAGGATCTTTCCCACTTTGTTTGCATAGTATGTCCTGGCATCTGCCTACATCACTTCGGGACTTTCTTGCTTAGAATCCCTGGCAAGGGCCCTTGAGGTGAGAATTTTGGACAAGGTAAGATAAGTATGTGCAGCCTGGAAGTCATGGCAAGCACTATTCCATTTGTTAAGAGCTGAATGGGAAAGAGGGTACAGATGTTCCCACAACCTAAGAAGAGTCCGAGGCCTTAGGAACTCAGAGACAGGTAATAGAAGGACAAATAGGATAAATGGAATATGGGTACCCCACTGCAATCCAAGAGGGTACAGTGGTACTTTGGAGAAAGAGGTGATGTTGGGTGGCAGTACTGCAACAGTGATCTATTCGAACAGCAACTATTATTGTAAGCTACTTACATCATAGTACATTCTTTACACAGATCACTGTTGCAGTAGTCCTTACTACTGGGGTAAGTTCCATAGCATTATGGTGTATGGGTTACACAGAGGTGAGTGCCTGGGGTTCAGCATGCCCTGCAGGTTTGCCACAGCAAAGCCTACCTGAGCCATAGACTGAATATCTGTCCTGTAGTGCTTGGAGGTGTTAACCAATGTCCAGATGTCACCTTCAGGAACAGCATATACCCCTAACTTGGGTATTGGCTGGAACTATCAGAAATGTCTCATGAATGAATAGCAGAGTTGTATGTACTGAGAAATAACCATTTAGAAACACTGTGTTATCACCAGTTTACCATTTATAAACACTGTTATCACCAGTTTACCCTTCTTTTAATAAGAAGAGACAAGTAACTAGTTCTGTGTAGATAGTATCTAAGTTGCCGTTCAGTACCCAGGTGTTATGTATAGATTTATTTAATTAATTTATTTTACATTTGTTGACAGGGGGTGTCTGACTGTGCCAATGGCCCTTTTTCAGTAGAAGCCCAGGGAGAAAAGCTCCACACAAAGAGACAAATACAGATACATTTGGGTAGAGTACTTATACAGCATCACAATACATACATAGATACATTAGACTAAGCGGTGGTGCAGCAGTTATCGTTGTCGCCTCACAACAAGAGGTTCTCCAGTTCGATTCTCAGCTGGAGCACCTTGTGTGTGGAGTCTGCATGCCCTCCCCATGGTCAAGTGATGTCTAAAGACATGCAGGTAGGTGCGTGCATGAATAGGTGTGCCTTCTTTGAAGGTTGGGTGTCGGGCTGGCAACTCGGCACCGTAAAAATCCACTGCCAATCATTAGCAGACTGGAGTTGTGCTGTGGTGACCCCTAACCGGGAAAAGCCGAAAGACTTTTTATGAAGACAGCAGAATACAGGAAAATAAACATTCATTAGTAATATGAATCATTACACAATTTCATGGTAGCCAGTTGAGATTAGAACACAATACAATGCATACGTAGGTACATTATACTACTTTTGCAGTAATATGACAGCACAACTCCATACAGGAAAAAAATAAGTTATTACTCACCATAACATTCCATCTGAGTAGTTATACTTCATTTTCTGCAACCTGTGGGTATTTGGAGCCATATCAGATCCAAGCTGGCAACCTTTTCAAGCATCTGCTCCAAGCTCCAAGCACCTCCCCTTACCCATAATCGCTCACATCTCCTACCTTCCCTCAGATCGAGTTTGCCACTATCCAAACTATCAGCAACTCAATAACATCACTAACCTAGAACACGTTCGGGGGAAGGAGGGCGAGACAGTTGCAGAAAATGAAGTATAACTACCCAGATGGAACGTTATGGTGTGTACATAAATTAAATTAACTACTTCACATAAAGAAGTTATCTGCAACCTGTGGGACAGAGTCCCCAGCTACCAAAACTCCTGGAAGGCCATCATGAAAGGATATTCCTGAACACCGTAGAGCCAAAGGATGCTCTCCCTCTAGAGATCAAATCCAACTTATAATGAGAAATAAATGTATGTGACCTTGCCCAGGTCACTGCCACACAGATATAATGCAGTGAAACCCTAGACCAAAAAGCAGCAGAAGTCGCCAAAGATCTGGTAGAATGAGCTTTAATAGGACCAGGTGGGGACAGATCTTTGTCCTTATAGATTCGCAGTATACATTGTGTAATCCATCTAGTTAAGGTAACCTTGGATATGGCTTTGCCCAGAAAGGGTCTATAAAAGGACATGAATAACTGGTCAGACTTACGAAAGGGTTTAGTTCTGTGTAAACAGAAATGAAGTTGTCTATGCACATCTAGCAAATGCAGTTTATATTAACCCTTATTCTGAAAATTTGGAAAGAAAACAGGCAGGTTAATCATCTGACTAATGTTTGATTCAGAAGCAATTTTTGGTAAGAAGGAAGGGTTTGTGCGGAGGGAGACCCCGTCTTTATGAAAGATCAAGTAAGGGGGCATGTCAGACAAAGCTTGGATCTCAGAAACTCTCCTAGCCGAAGTAATGGCCACTAGGAAAGTTGTCTTCTAGGATAAGAACTTCAGATCTACTGACGCTGTAGGTTCAAAGGGAGGAGCAACTAACGCCTGCAGAACTAGGGTAAGGTCCCAAGGAAGGACTGAGTCCTTGACTGGAGGGCGTAAAAGAAAGGTGCCTTTCGGAAAAGCTTTACACAGTCTCAAAGAGGCCAGAGCATTCATGTTTTCACCAACATGAAAATTAGAGATGGCTGCTAGTTGCACTTTTACCATAGAGGAACTAGCCCCTTGTTGGAAAATATTGGCCAAAAACAACACTGCAGAAACCGGGGCTGTAAAGGGATCTAGATTCCTCTGAGAAGCCCATATAGAAAAACGTTTCCATTTGCTGCAGTAAATCTTCCTAGTGGAAGCCTTGTGGGATCCCACCAGAATAGTCTTTACTGAAGATGACAGACCAGGAGTCCTGGCAATCAGGGGAACTGCAGCAACCAACCGTCAGCTTGAGGCTCTCCAGGCCGGGCGGACAGGTGCCAGAAGGGTGAGAGATGTAACAGGGGGTAAGCATACAGTAACCCGGGAGGCCAAGCATGGACTACAGCATCTCTGGGGGAGTCCCCTGGTGGGGGGATCAGAGCGAAGAACTTCCTGCACTTCACATTGGAAGGAGATGCGAAGAGATCGCAGCAAAGCTGATCACACAAAAGAAAGATCTCCTCCGCTATTGATCGTTTCAGAGACCACTCGTATGGCATTAGAATAGCCCAATTCAATCTACCCGCTAAAATGTTGGAGCGTCCCGGGATGTGCGTTGGAATCAGAAACCGAATGGTGGAGATCGCCCACTCCCACACTCTCATAGCCTCGCAACAGAGAGTGTAAGATCTGGTTCCCCCCTGTTTGTTGATGTACCAGACAACAGACATGTCTGACTGAAATGCAATCGTCTCCGAGGGAAAAACAGCGTGAAAAGCTTGCAATGCTAAAAGCACTGCCCTCATCTCCAGAACATTGATATGCAATCTGGTCTCAGTCTGGGACCATGTGCCTTGGACCGTCCTCACCAAATAGTGCCCCCCCCACCCAAGCTGGGAGGGGTCCGTGGTCACTGTGGCTTGGGCTGTGGGTGCTATGAAGGGTCGCCCAGCCATGATTTCCAGCGATTGCAGTCACCAGAGAAGAGACGCCTTGCAGGCTTTGCTGATTCAAATTGGATAGTCCATGGGGAGGTCTGGCCAAGACCACTGTACTGCAAGGGTCCACTGAAGCACCCGCATGTGAAGGCACACACAGGGAAGGATTGAGATTGCTACGGCCATGGAGCCTCGGGCTAGGAGAACGTCACCCGCCATTGGCAGCCTGGGGCCAAGGATCGCTGATACATGAGCCCGTAGGCTCTGGACCCTGTCTTGAGTTAGAAAGACTTTCAATTGGAGGGTGTCCAGCTATGCCCCTATAAATTCCAAGATCTGTACTTGGTTCAAGAGTGACTTGGAGACATTGATGGTAATCCCTAGGTTGACTGTAAGATGCAGGAAGGAGTCTCTGGCCATGCAAAGAAGATGCTTGGTGGCAGCAGCGAGGAGCCAATCGTCTAGGTAAGGAAACACCTGAATTCCCTGAAGCCTCAGGTGAGCCGCTACGACTGCCATAACCTTGGTAAACACCCTGGGGGCTGTGGTGAGACCGAAGGGTACGGCTCTGAACTGGAAATGATTGGCTCCCAGGTGACCATCCTGAATTTCTGCTTGGCTACAGCCAAGACAGGTCCAATATGGGCCTGAGGTCCCCAAGGTCTCCCTAGACCCAAAATTCCTAGGCCCCCCTCTGCCTCTGGGGCGGCGACTATCTTGTCCCCCTCTGCCTCTAGGGGATGAGTTGTTCTGAGAGTCCTGGGAAAACTGTGATTTTTGGAACCACATCTTCTTTTGCTCTCTGATTCCTAGAAAAGGATCTTTGAGGGCTAGAGAAGCAGACTCCAGTGGCAGACACAGTCTTCCCGTCCTTCTCGCTCTGGACCAGAGTGTCACGTACTGTCTTCCCAAACAGGGAAGAACCATCGAAGGGAGCATTTGTGAACGACACCTTGAAGGGGTCCGTGAATTGACACAGTCTGAGCCAAGCATGTCACCTCATAGCTACACCAGTCCCAGCCTCCCTAGCTGCTCCTTCCATGACATGGAAAAGAAGACGCATGGATGTGTTCGATACTAATTTGGGAGTCGACATTTCCACGGAGAATAATCGCTTGTCCTCCGGCAACAAAGACTCTGGGGGCAACACAGCAAACTCTGTGACTAGATCTTGTTGAAGTCATATGACGTGTGCCAAATAATTCAGCGCTCGAATGGAAAACGTCGCTGAAGAAAATACTTGCTTCCCAAACCGATCCATTGCCCTAGATTCCTTGTCTGGAGGGTGGACCAAGGAACTTTCCTGCGCCAGTTCCCTCTTGGTGGAAGCTGCAACCACCATAGCATCCACTGGGGATCCTTTGTACCAGGCCTGTCTGAAGGAGGAGAAAGGGTCCTGGCTGGGTGTTTTGGTATTGGCTCTATGGTGTCAGGCTCCTTCCATGCCCATGTGATAATACGATCCACTAAGAGATCCGCAGGAGGGGACACCTAGGATGTAGATGGGCCCATGCCAAAGACCTCCAGCAACACTAACTCATCCGTACAGGGTTTTGGGTCTGACCAACCTCCCCTCTGGTGGAGGATCTCCATGATGTCTCCAAAGGAGACATCCTCGGGAGGTGATCTGGGGGAACCCTCTCCTTCATCTAAGTCAGTATCTTCTGTCAGGGACTTGGGGGAGTCCAAGTGCCTCCTTTTACACATGTGCTTATGGGGAACCTCTTCAGTGGGACTCTCTGAAGAGGGCTCGTGAGTCATGGGGGGGGTTCCACTGTGGGATCCACCTGGGGGTCCTCTAGCATGGGCTCTCCCTGGGGCAAGCTGAAGTGAGGTGTAACCAAATCCACGGGAGCCTGGGCGGAGTCCAGGGAAATAGGCTGGGGTCTCGATCCTTGGGAGAGAACCCTCTCCACCATGAATGCTGATGGAGAGCACTCCTCCTTAGCAACCAACGAGGAGGAAGCTCACCCCGGCTCCGCTGTGAAAATCGGGGCCAAGGCAGAAGTAGTCGGGGTTCCGAAGGAACGGCTCGGATCCGACAACGTCAGAGCCGAAGACACCTCCATCCCCTCAGATCCGACTCCCCATCCTCGGCCTTGAGAGTTGCTCAGATCCGAACAGGTCTGATCTGAGAAACTCAAGGTAATCACCGGCGTCGAGGTTGGAGGAACCGTCGGCACTAAACCACCAGCTCCAAGGATCCTCGGATCCATAAACCCCAAAACCGCAGGCCAGATCGGGGAAGGAGAAATTGGATGAATGAAGGGCATGGAGGTGCCCCCTCCGGAGGGAGAGGGGCCTGGCAAGACTCCCAGTTGGATTTGGGTCTGAATGAACCTCCTCATCATCCTGTCCATATCCAACTCCGACAGACTCCGAGTCGAGCACGAGGAGGCGACAGACTCAGATCTGGTTGGTCGGTGCAACGACCTCGATGAAGGCCTCGGGTCCAAGGGCTCCGATGGCTCCGGGGAGAATCTCAGGGAGTGGAGCCGAGGAGATGTAGTCCTAGTCACTTTGGAAGGCGGGCTAGGGAAGGGCTCCCGCTCTGGAGACCGCTTGAGGGGCCTATCCCCTGTCTTGTCTTTGTCCTTCTTTTCCTTTCCTTTAGTCCCCCCTTCAACAGGCCTAGTGGGAGGTTGAGTCCCAGCCTGGGGGGGGGGGTTGAGCAGTTAGTGTAAGAGCCGAGGTCAAGGTCACTGTGTCTAGGGAAGAAACTGGCAGAAGGCCCTTAGCTACCAGCTTTGCCTTCCTTTCTTTTAGGGCCCTGGGGTTGAAACACGCACACACACTTCACTGTATTGAAAGATGGGGTACACCCAGGCAAATAACACATAGAGTGTGGCCATCAGTCTGTGAAAGCTTGTGGCCACACTGTGCATTTTTTAAAAGTAGATTTTGGCTGCTCAGCCATACTATAAACCCATTCAGCCAAAACTTAACCCAACACTGCAACACACACTAAAGTCAGGAAGGCCTGCTATACTACTTTACTACAACTTCACCTTTTTTTTTTTTTTTTTTTACACAAAAAAACGATGAACAGTGAAGGGGAGGATAAGGTAAACTAAAGACCACACACACTCACTAAAAGCACAAAAAAAAATATTCACTTACTACACCCAACTTGGAGCTAAAGAGATCACAATGCTGATGCATGAAGTGGCAAATGAGATCCGAGGGAAGGTAGGAGATGTGAGGGATTATGGGTAAGGGGAGGAGCTTGGAGCAGATGTTTGAAAAAGTTGCTGGCTCGGATCCGATATGGATCCCCACAGGTTGCAGATAAATAAAGTTAGCTACTTCAGATTTAACATTCATTAGTAATATGAATCATTACACAATTTCATGGTAACCAGTTGTTATGAGAACAGTGACAGTACTAGTAAATATATTGGCTAAAGAGTAATATTGTTCACCTTAATAAGGTCAGTATATGTGAGTGAGAATGAGAATTTAGTAAAGTAGGTAGGGCATAGTGAGTGTGCCTAGCTTGAGTGGTGTAGCCTGGGGAGCAGTCATAGCACAGCCAGTTTTGCATCAGACATTGCCTGATGGGGTTCTTAAAGGAGGCTTTAGAGTTTGTGCTTTGTATGCTAGTGGGAAGGGTGTTCCACTTTTAGCCACTGTACTACTGTATAGTGAGTCTCCAAAGCTGTTATTGCTGTTGGTGACTTCTAGTAATAGTTTGCATGATGAACAAAGAAGCCTGGTGGCCGTGTGCTGTTGTACTAGGCTATTGAGGGTAGGGCACTTGTTGGGGAAGTAGTACATGGAGTGACATAGGCACAGCTGATTGTACGTTAGTAGGTTGGGCAGTTCAAGCTAGCAGATCTGGTGCAGAGCAGTACAATGATGAGATTTATATGGGCAATTTGCAGCAAAGTGAGCAATTCTATGATAGCAGGCCTCCATTTTGTTAAGGTCAGTTTTGTTGAGATTAGTTAGAATGGGAGATGCATAGAGTAGGGTGGACAGAAGTTGGGACCGAGCAATGGCAGATCTTGTATTGTTGTCGAGAAACGGTTTAATACAATAGAGTGATCCCACTTTGGCATGTACTTTTTTAAAAGTTGAATTAATATGACTATCAAATTTTAGATGGCAGTCTATACTTATATCTAGTAGCTTAGCCTGTGTCACTGGAGTGATTGGAGTAGAGTTTGTGGAGTAGATGGTGAACTGGCTGCTATTAGTGTTTTTATTAGGACTGGTAATAATCATTAGCTGTGTTGTTTTAGGATTTAGAATAAGTTGGGCTTTGGTAAGGTAGTTTTCTATGTCAGAGAATACTGACTGAGTTGCTTGCAGGAGGGCGGGCATAGTTTGTGCAGTGCAGATTAGGGTAGTATCGTCTGCATACTGAATGATAGATGCATGCTGTGTGGAGGAATTTTCCCATTTCAGAGCCTGGTGCCTGTCAGTTAAGTAGCTATGAAACCAGGTTAGTGTGGACTTGGATGGGTGATATTGGCTTAGTTTATTTAGCAGGATTTGATGGGATACTGTGCCAAATGCTTTGGACATGTCCAAAAATAGAGTTGACACCTGCAGGCCTTTAGTTTTGAGTTGACTTATTGTGTCTGTAAAGCAGAAGAGGGCTGTAGTGGTGCTTTGGGCAGGTCTAAAACCATGTTGTGTGGGGGACAGGATATTGTCATCTAGGAGGTATTTTAGTACCTGGGTATGAATGCATTTTTCTAAGATTTTGGCCACGGGGGAGAGAATTGCAATGGGTCTAAAGTTGTTAAGTTCAGAAGAGGTCCCTTCTTTGTGTACAGGAATGATATGGGAAATTTTCCAGAGTTTGGGAACATAGTTTTCAGCAATAGATCTGTTTATGAGAGAGTGGAGATTAGGATTGCAATAGCGTGTGCTGTGAGTTTTAGTAAGTAACTAGGGAGTAGGTCACCTGGAGTTGATGAGATTTTTAGTTTGACGAGCATACTTTTGATAAAGCTGGTGGGCAGTGTTTTGAGAGTAAAGCACATATTAGTATTATTTGTAGTGGGAAGGACAGAGAGGTTGGAATTGTCCTGTGATACTGGGGACAGAATGGAATTCACAAAGTGGGAGTTGAATTGTGTTGCAATGGGCAATTTAGTATCATGGGTGGTAGGTTTGGGGGTAACCATTTGGGGTGGGTTTTAGCAACTGGTTTATGCATTTCCAAAATTTTACGGGATTGTGTTGGTATTTAGTTTGCAAAGGTGGTATGGTATGATTTTTTTTGTGCCTAATGCATTTTTTGCATGGTTGCACACAGCAGATAATGCTGAAGTTGCCTTTGAATATCCAGGGTATGTAGGATTCTTATACCCCTATTTTGAAAGCTTGGGACGAAGGCTGGAATATCAGTAATTTGATTAATGGTGAACTCTGTCATAACTTTGGGCACACATGAAGGGTTGTTTTAAAGTTCACCTTACCCTTGTGAGAGGCACATAGCACATTACTCTCACCCCTGATGTGATGGCTCCAAGCATAACAGTTTTCCACGTTAATAATTTTATGGATACAGATGCAGCTAGTCTAACGGGAACCTGGGATAGTTGTTTGAACACACTGTTTAGGTTCCAAAGAGGAACTATCCTTTTCATAAGTTGTCTTAGGTGTAGGACTTCCCCTAGGAATTGTTTTAATGCACTCATCCTAGCCAACAGAGGTTATAGTGGAAGGCAGGATAAAACTCTTAACAGATGACCTTTGACTGATGTGTAAGCCAAGCCCTCCCAAACAGGTCACTGGGACATTGGAGTATCAGAAGAACACTTACTACCCTTAAGTCCAGTCTTCTGCCTTGGCAACAGTAGGAAAACTTCTTCCATTTGGATATGTGATGGCTGGCTTCATTGCCTCCCTGACATTGCTGTGCACATCATTAGAATACTAGTGCCTAAAACGTATCAGATGGAATCATCCATGCAATGATCTGCATTCTCACCAGTTTAAGGTACATTAGGTACCCTTTGTAATATTTCAGAAGGTCCATCACTGTTGGCAGCACTTGGGTGTTTCTCCCCTGGATATTTCCATGAACAGAGAGAACCAGTGCTGCCTGGGTCAAAACAGTGCTATCCAGATCATCCATGCCCCCCCCCACTGGAGCAAGGGAATTAGAAGGAATGCACAGAGAAACAGACCTCTCCTATCTATGAAAAATGTGTCCACCATCTAAGCCCCTTTGCAAGATGCCTTGAGCAGAACTGGTACAGCTGTTTGTCTAGTGATGTTTTCCTTCCTTTGTCAAAGAAGCATCTGGAAAAAAATATTTTTGTTTATTCTTGGTGGGGAACTATCTCTAAGACTCCTTGTTGTATAAGTCCACAGGGATTGGCTGGATTCATTTTCTTTGATCTTTTGGGACACCTTTTGCTACTGTAGCCTGTATTTTCACTGGTGAATTGGGGGACCCAAAACTCTTGTTATGTACTCCTACTCTGGGAAACACACAGAGCTTGCCTGCCACTTTGAGGAATTGAGGGATGGGGAGTTGTGAGGAAGGTTGTGACTGCTTTCTGTTGGATGAAAAGCCCTGGGACTCCTGGATTCCTTTAACTGAGCTCCTGCTATCTTTTCTTACGTGGCTCGTTCTTTCCTTTAGATGAAAAGCCCTGGGACTCCTGGATTCCTTTTACTGACCTCCTGCTACCTTTTCTTACATGGCTCATTCTTTCCTTTAGATGAAAAGCCCTGGGACTCCTGGATTCCTTTTACTGACCTCTTGCTATCTTCTCTTACGTGGCTCATTCTTTCCTTTACCTCATTTGTCCTTTTCCTCTATTTATCCTTTCCCTCTATACAGTAAATTAGCCAGGTTTGGGAGGGTAATTTGAGTCATAATGTTACATGGGTGGATGATACATTTGTTTTGACACCCTGTCTAACCATAACCCTTTCCTCCATTCTCTTGAAATCTTCACAAGTAGGGCTTCCCAAAAGATGATCATAGTAAAGGGGGTGTTAAGGAGTTGTAACTGGACATCCTCTGGCAAAGGTGGAAGCTTCTGCCAGGCATGTCTCCTAATCGCAGGGCCTATAGCTACTGCATTAACAGCATCATAACACTTCCTGATGTTCTGCTACTTGACTGGCAGTCTGTGTGAATCTTAGTAACTGTGCCCTCGTCAGCATCAGACTCCTCCAAGTCTTCTCTTCAAGGTGGTCCAGGAAAGCCATCTGGCACTTGTCATAACTAACTGACAGTTAGTAGCGCTGAAGGCCACACATCTATATATGCATTTATAAATATAAGGCTGCCTACGAAACTTACTGGGACTTCTTAGCAAAGCATGTGTAATTAGCAGCAAGGAATATTTCAGATACAATATTATGTAGCGGACACTCCGCATATCAGTGTAGACTGATCACCGTGTCTGTGACCAGATTACCAGAAAGATTTAAAACAAGCCTGTGTCCCATCTTCCTACTACCCAATGCTCCCACACACAAAGGCACACACATTGGTCTTACAATATTTAGGGTCAGGTATACCACGATTGACTATTAGTTTTGCTCTGAAAGGTACAATGGTACTTTCTCTTTTGTGATTTGTGAACAGCAAGTTCTTGTATTCCTAACAGCACACTATTTATGGCACCTCGTGAAAACAAGGGAGCTGTATAGTTTGTGTGTGTGTTTGTGTGTGTGTGTGTGTGTGTGTGTGTGTGTGTGTGTGTGTGTGTGTGTGTGTGTGTGTGTGTGTGTGTGTGTGTGTGTGTGTGTGTGTGTGTGGTGTGTGTGTGTGTCTGTGCATACTTTGGTTACAAAGTGCAAGACATTTCTTCTTCATTGCTCTCATTGTACAGTACTATGACAGTCTACTTCAAATCCATTTCAAATTTCAATAAGAATTTATACAAGACAGCAGGCTTCACTATGCTGCTGTAATGTAAATAAATTAGCCGCCTGTGTGCTTGCATACTTCTGTAAGCTGACAATATCGGTGCTCTAAATGTGGATGTTCTCATTAAAATTATTTTCTCAAAAGTTTCACCACTTCATTTGTACCAAGCAACAATAAAAATATTACAAAGAAAAAAAATACACAAAAAGAATACAAATTAGAATGGCTTATTATAGGCACGATCTGTACATAAAACAGAAATTTGCCCGTGGAACAGACATGACTTAAAAACTAAATACTGGACTTGCCTGATTCTTCCTTTTGTTAAATCTCAGTGTAGTTCTCCCGTCAAAAGCAGGCAATTGTTAATACCAGGCAAAACAGAATCCACAGGATGCTCTTCTTGCTGTAATATAGTAAGAAAAATACTTCGATCCACAAAAAAAAAAAAAAAAAACTATGTAAAATGTTTAAATAGCATGTCCCTTACGTTTATGATTGGAGCTCAGACAAGGACAGACTAAATTAAAAAGCCGTACCAGCCTGTGTGTGTTTCAAGTTAAAGAGCCTCAGAAAATACACTGGAATTACCCAAATTCCTTAATTGAATCCAAATGGGATTCTCAAATACAAAAGAAATCCCCCACCTCTTAACTGACCGGCCAACTTCTTGTAGAAAGGAAAACTTGAATTACAAGAAATGCAGTAGAGTGCACTGAAAACCCCTGGCTTGATTCCAGGCCCTTTTTTTTAATGTATTCTACATTTAGTGAAATAAATGTAAATCCATTTGTACTTGTGCCTTGAGATGTGGAGCATCATATCAGTTTTACTTTTATTTCGCAGCCTTGTCAAACTTGTCAGTATAAGCAGTGCTGATCTTAAATGTGAGGATTTATTTTTCCATTTTATATTAACCAAAAATGATGTAAGAAGGATTACAGGAGAATTCCTCCCGATACAAATGGGAATAACAGCAAGCTAGGCAAAAAATAAGTTGTGGCAGTAACTTTTCAAGGCTAAAACTAGATTTCTATGGCTTATATCACTACCACTTTAGGTATCTAAGACAAATGTTTTTCTGATGCATCCCTGTTTTTGTTGGCAGAGCTTTGCAATGCATTTTTAAAAAGTAAGCCGTAATGGTTACCAGTTACTTGCAGATGACTGAAGTCAGCAATCACAAAATCATCAGTAACTGTAGTAACTTCTAACTCTGTAAAATCTTAGAATATATAAATGTAACTACTGTATGTGTATACATGGAAATAGAAATGTAGACATGAGATCATAAAAAAGAAAGACATCTTCATTTTCCTGGATACTGCTCTGAATGTAGTTCAACCTACGTTAACAGGAGTACTTTGCAAAAATACAAGTAAACGGGATTGCTGCTAAAAATTATGATGCATACAGTCTGTAAAATCTAAACAAATTAATCTGCCCACTGGTGCAGGGGAGGGCACCTGTTTGCTATACCAGCAATCCAGGATCAGCTAGCAACAAAGGAAGCTAGAAAGCTAGATGGGGTTAGGGGGTTGATTTAATTAACCGAGATCTAGCTCATTTTCTTTGGGGGATGAATATGCTGCTCTCTAAAGGAGGCTGGAGGTAAGCACTAATGCCACACAAGCATAGCAACATTAAGGGGAGAGTAGATGTGAACTCACCATGGACAGGAACACCCATGTGCATAAGCCTGTATTACTGCATGTCCACACTTCAGGCAACAACTATATGACACAAACTATATGACACATAAAAATCCCATTGATGGGGAGTGGGTGACGAGTCGGTTGCCTTCACCCCCCCAAACATGAGTACCTCCACCAACTGTGATCCCAGGTTGATGGCTCCTGGTCTAGGAGGGAGGTTTTGGGGAGGGAGAGGCACCAAACCACTTGTCAAGCTGGGGGGGGGGGGAGATAGGCACTAAACCACTAGCTGATTATCATTCCAGTCAAGGAGGGTAGAAACATTAAAAAAAATCTGAAAAAATACTAGGCATCAGGAAACAGTGACTATGCTAAAAAGGAGTATTCACAAGTACAGCAGAGGGACAGAACCTTGAACTGTAAACCAGGTGACCCAAGTCCAATTCTTGGCTCAGGTGTTTGACAGCGCAGGCAGTGAGGATGGGAGGAGATGGAAGGGGTGCCCACACAGAAGTACACAATTGTCTTCATCTCCCTGCTGGAGACCAAACTGATCAACAGTGCTGTTTGAGGGTGAGCATCACCATTGCTGATGTCCAACTCCTTGTGGAAATGAGTGTCAGGGCAGGGCAGTAGTGATGCCACTGCATGTCCCATCCTCATGATGTCAAACAGTGTGAGCAAGGGTGGGATAACAGGGGGAGAAAACACAAACAATTCCTCAGCAATATACAATGTTGTGATTTTGCACCAGGACACCTCAAGCTTCTTGCCAGCTCTAAGCTAACAGAGAAAGTCCAGGGGAGACTTGATGGCCAGGTAGACCTAGTGACTGAGGACAGAAACTAGGAAGCTGCTGATGATCAGTTGCTAGACCAAAGAAATTGTGCACAAAAGAGAAAAAAAAGAATATGCTAAAGGAAGCAGAAGAATAGCATGTCAAACAAGTAGCTGAACATGTTTAGGTAAATATGAACAAACAAAACAAAAAAAAAGCATGCAGCTCAGCAACTAATGCTGACATCTCTGAGGTTACTGCATCTTAGGAGTAAGAAGAGACTTGTAATGTCCACCTCTGGTTAGATCTCTAAAAACATGATTTGCTCAAAAAGTGGTTACTAGAATCATCTATCCCCTTTCAAGGGTCTTTGAAAACAAAACAAACAAAAAAAAAGACCTAAAGCTTCCACTAGTAGATGATATCACCATACGAAGCTATCATAGAATAAAAACACTTGATGTTCTGTAGTCCTATCTCGCCTTCATTCTTACATATGGGTTCGGAGTCAATCCTCGGCTCCAACTCGGCCGATTACAAAGCTCAAAGTCTCTCAGTTAGCTCGTGGCAAGGTAGGTGTCTCATAGTGCACTAATAAGAATCCCCAGATCTAATTTGCCACATCTAGGAGTTCAAGTGCTCTCTTTCTTGGCTGTGGCTAAGTTGGATATTTTGCTTATTCTAAACTGTTATTGTATTTTTTTTTTACTATAATAGTTAGTTTAATAATTAACTTACTGTTGTTACCTAGTAGTAGGTAGTGTGTTTTTTTTCTAATTTTTATTGCAAATTGTTGTTACAAAGTGTTGGCCATTGCTTCCGCAGGCCTTGTTTTTCCCTTTTTTGTGTGTGCTAGTTATTACTAAAATTTTTCTTGGGCATAGGTCCGTTTTTTAGTCAGGACCTATTCAGCTTTTGTCGGTTGCTTGCTTGTTTGTTCCTATCTCGCCTTCCCTTTGTTTCAGGGCTAGGCCCATTTAAGTTAGAGGACCTAGTCCTCTGTTGTTTTTTCTTGTGTGTTGCTTCCTCAGCAGGGCTCAGCCCGTTTAAGTTAATGGACCTTGTCCTCTCTTCCTTTCATCCTCTACATTTCCCTTTTTGTAATTGCCTTTGTGACAATATGTCTAAAGAATCTAAAGATCATAAACCTTCGGGTTTTAAAAGGCGTCTTAAATGTTCTCAAAAAATGTCCCTGATTGACAGACATAGTATTTGTGTTTACTGCCTAGGAGCCATACATCTTCAGGAGATATGTACTTTTGCCACTCTTTTAGTTCTGGGGTTCTCCAGGAAAGGAAGAACAAATTGATCTTGAAAGGTCTCCTTTAACCTTCCTTTGAGGAGGATTTAGCCAGCTCTTCATTGACTCATTCCAGGTCTCTTTCTTCAAAAAAAGAGAAAGTCAAGTTGGTCAAAAGACAGTCTCCCACACCAACTGTTTTATCTGGACCGCCACAAAAAATTACTAAACTGGACAAACCTTCTACCTCTTCGGTTCCTCTGCCTTCAGAGCCAGTCGAGGTTATTGACAATGACACTCCAGTCTCGGCCCCAAGTTTTTCAGAGCCGACTACTGAGCACTTACCTCGGAGCCAGTCTAGAGATTTATTACCGGTGTCCCCTACACTCAGATCTCTGATTTTACAGAGATCTTGATCACCTACATTGTCTTCCAGATCCTCCAAGAGCTTTTCTGAGGAGGATGTCGAGAGAGTGGTGCTTAGACTTTTGAAGTCGTCGGCGCTAGCAAATTTGTTGCCGGCTCCAACCTAATCGGTTCCGGAGCCGTCTAAGGCCATATTATCTGCCTCTGTTCCTCCTCCGAGCCATATCAGTCTTCGGACCCAGAGCTATCAGTGCCGTTTGTTGTGGAACCATCTGTTTCAGCACCCCTACTGTCTGCCTCAGAGCCAAGCTCCAATCCAACACCTTCAATGCTGTCCTTGAAGCTCACCAGTCAGCCTGACAGGGACGCCCGGACCCGAATTTGTTCGGTTCTGAGCCTATCTCTTGGTGTGTCAGCTCGGCTGAGCTTGGATCCTACATTTATCTTGGAGCCGATCTCTCTGGAGCTGAGGGCTACTTCCGCTTCCTCGGAAGCGGGACTGTCCTCGGAGCTGGAGAGATCTGCCTTTGAGATGATGAGGAGCATGCTGTCCAGGACTTCAGCTCCACACAAGGGTACTGATACTCTTCCCCCTCAAGCTCCGACCTTTGTCTCAGCACCATCTCTCTCTTGACAGCGGAGACCCGCAGCCTCCGGAGCCCCCCATTGGGTGGCCCCCAGTCTTCTGACACCTCCCCAGAATACCCTTCTGAGGAGCCTCCTTGGAAGAGAACTTGCAAGAGGAAGCATGTCGACTCCCCTGATGAGTCCATCACCTCTGACACTGACCTCGAGGAGTCAGAAGGGTCCCCTAGGTTGTTCTCTGATGATATCTCCTTTGTAGATATCCTAGAGATCCTCCTTTGTAGATATCCTAGAGATCCTGAAAAGTACAATTGTGTACACTTACCATAAATGTAGATGTTCGAGTGTATTCACTGTTGCAGTCATTACATTTGGGTAATCCTGCTGGCAGGTTGCCCTCAGTCGGCCTGAATTCCAAAGTCCTGGGTCCTGCATCGGCTGCCGTCACCCTTTCCCTGACGTCAGGTCGTCAGGGATATAAAAGAAGCAGCCAACGCCATTTTTTTTAGTTTTTCTTGCCCCAGATGTCAGGTGCCCCCTAAAAGGGTAGCCAAAATTTATATCTACATATAAAATTACATGCAGCAATATAAACTTTACCTTCATCCACAAGCAAATACACCAAACAGGTTGTATAAATCAGTGAAGGAAAGACAGGTGCCATCAGAAGAAAAGGGGGAATGGCGGGTGGGTAACCTGGACTGCAACAGTGAATACACTCGAACATCTACATTTATGGTAAGTGTACACAACTGTACTATGTTCTTCGTGTTTCACTGTTGCAGTTATTACATTTGCATAGATTCCCAAAGCTATGGTTGGGAGGCTGGAGCTAAACAGCATTAGGAGCAGTTCCTCTCTGTTTGGACCAAAGGTAAAAGACACACTCACCAGATGCGAGCAGGAAGGGAAAACTCTCTCTGCCATGGGAGTATGTTTTTCTGTCCCTTCTAGACCAGACCCTAAGGATCAGAGAGGTGGGAAAATGTGGTTCAAGAAATCTCAGAAATTTTTCCCGGACACCCAAGATTATTCCTTCTCCAGAGGCAGAGGAGGAGGAAGTAATGGTAGACGTCACCCTAGAGGCAGGGGGTGTCCGCAAAACCAGGGTGGCCACAATTCCTTTCGTGGACATCCCTATCAGCATTCCTGAAGTGGGGCCTGACTGTGCTTCTCTGGAGCCAGTCGGGGGTTGCTTATCTTTGTACCCAGAAGCCTGGCACAACATCACACAAGACAAGTGGGTACAAAGAATAATTTCCAGTGGATAATCCATACCCTTCTCTTCTCCACCCCATCCCACCAAGAAAATTCCAGATGTTCCACCCAATCACAGGGATCAAGCAACTATAGAAGCCCAAAAGATGCTTCAAAAGAGAGTCATCCAAACCATCCCCGCAGACCAGATAGGATTCGGAACTTACTCCAGATTCAAGCTCCGAATGGTAACACTACAGTCTCTACTCCCTCTGTTAGGGAAATTGGATGTGCTCCCTAGACCTCCAGGATGTATACTACCACATAAAAATGGACAGAGCATGAAGGAGTCATTTCCACTTCTGGCTGAGAGCCAGTCATTACCAATTTCGTGCTCTGCCCTTTGGTCTCACCACAGCCCCCAGGGTGTTCACCAAATGCATTGCAGTAGTAATGGCTCACTTGCGACATCTTGGATTCCAAGTGTTTCTGTACCTGGACAACTGGCTCCTGACTGCCACCACCAGGCACCTACGTCTACAAGCCAGCGATTCAACCATCTGAGTCTGCACTCAGCTAGGCATTACTACAAATTGGGAAAAGTCTGCCTTGTCCCCATCTCAATACGTGACTTTTACAGACACAGAAATAGACACAGTTGCAATGATGGCTCATTTTCCTTCAGAAAGAATACAAAGTCTAAGACAACAAATATACAGCCTGCTTCCCCAACACAAAGTCAAAGCGAAGACAGTGCTCAGACTTCTAGGAACCATGGCCTCTACTATAACTCTAGTTCCGCTAGCCAGACTACATATGAGAATTCAACAATGGCTACTCTTTTCCCAGTGGTCTCTTCAGCAACTGCCTCTGTCTCATCCCATTTTAATAACAGAATCTTGCAAAAAGGACCTTCATTGGTGGATCCATTCCAATTAACTAATGATAGGGACACCATTCATTCCTCGCCAACCCATTGCTACTCTGACCATGGATGCCTCCCAGATAGGGTGGTGGTGGGGGGGCATTATCTAGGAAGGACAGTCCAAGACACATGTCAAGAACACGAGGCTCACTTGCATATCAATGTACTAGAGATAAGAGCAGTGCTACTAGCGTTGCAAACACTTCACGACTTTCTTCCTCTAGGGACAATAGCAATCCAATCAAACAATATGTCAGTGGTATGGTATATAAACAAGGAAGGGCAGCCAGATAGCCGACAAGCTCAGCAGGGCAATCCTGATGCCTCACGAGTGGTCTCTGAATCAGAAAGTCGCGAAACAGATTTTCTGCAGATGGGTCAGCCTTGCTGCAATCTATTTGCCAGCCCACTGAACGCCAAATGCAGCAGCTACTTCTCCCTTATCCCCCCCAGGGGAGACATTGAGAGATGCATTTGTCCACAATTGGCCCTCTGGACTTCTTTATGCCTTTCCTCCCTTTCAGTTAATATTGAAAGTGATCCAGAAAGCAAAGACCTTGGGAAGCAGAATGATTCTTATCACTCCTTACTGGCCTCATCAGATTTGGTTCCCCTTTCTCGGGCCTCACCTTCTGGACGATCCATGGACTCTGGACCCAGTACCAGACCTTCTGACACATCCATCCCTGTCTCCACACCCTCAATGTGACAGCGTGGCTGCTCCACTTCCATCCCTAATCAGACTTCATGATTTCTCCCCTGCAGTTACACATATCCTGATGTCTTCTCACAAACCTTCTATGAGAAAATTGTACGCTAGCAAATGGAAAAGATTTTCTCTCTGGGCACAAGCTAAAAACATAGATCCTTACACAGCCCCCATTCCCTTAGTGTTAGAATTTCTAACCAAACTTTTTCATCAGGGATCAGCTGCTGCTACAATCAAAGTTCAATTAGGCAAGAGAAAGGAACTACAAAAAAGAGCAAGCAAGTAAACAAATACCCCAGAGGTAGGAGCTATACAACAACACTAAGTAAAGGTAAGAAATCATAAAATCAAAATCAGCAAAACAAATCTTAAAATAAAAAAAAGAAAATCAAATTCAATCAAAAATAAGGACTTAGAAAGGCACCATCATAAGGCCTTCTTTAAAAGAGTTAGTCTAAAAGGGAGAAAATCCCAAGACCTACACAGAAATTAAAAATAAATGAACACATAACTATGCTAACTTCTTCAGAATAACATACTGGAGAGGAGACCATTCCCAACTATCTCGGTAGCTAAAAGGATCCATCTATTCCAGAAGAACTGCCTCCCCTCCCCAAAAAACTGAAGAACTGCTGACCTCACTGCAAAACCCAGCATCCATGGGACTGGACAGTGTCCCCGGCTGTGTGCTTCAGCTTCACAGACTCAGAATTAATTATACCACCTCACCTCAAGCTGTCATCTCTTGGGTCACCTCAGGATACGTCGTGGTCCCACCCACTTAGCCACTGTGGTCCACTTACATAAGGCGGTGCCTCCCCACCTATTTACACCACTTCATTTACCTGTTATTGCATATCTGCAAAAGCCATGGAGGATCATAAAGGAACTCATTAAACTTAAAGACATGGAGTGCAGACTTTTTGGCCAACCCACAATGGCTTTGTGCTTCCCAGACTTGGCTGATCCTTTTCCAGTGACTTTTTTGAGAATTGATGATGAGCCCAGGCCATTGATGAGGGCTCAGCAGCACCTGGCGACTACCTTCAGTAGGCACCCCAATCAGGCTATCAGGTATCATATCAAACTCATCATCAACCCATACAACCCAAACATCCACAGCACATGGGCTAACCCGGCTAGTATTACAACCACAGGGGGAGAGTTGTCAGGCCATGTGGAGTGTCCCACAGCTCTCAGTCCAGGGTCCCAATCCACTTCAATCCTGGGTCACCTTTGTTCAGTCAGGACTTTTCTGGACAGTACAAAGCAAACACAGGCTTGACATGCTGGACAGTTTTTGAAGACACATGCAAACTACACATGACACAGAAAACAGATCTGACACAGATATCCCTGACAGAACGCCTGCTGCCAGAGCCGCCTGGAAGGGAGCCATGGCCAACGAGATTCGCGCCAAAATGCATAACAATAATACTACCTAAAAAATATATAGGTGGCAGCCCAGAAGCACAGAAAAAGTCATCAGGCACAGAAAACCCAAGTTGGGATCGCTTGGACCCAAGTTGACAGTAACCTTTCGTTTGTAGCTCATAAAGCTAGTAGAAAACCTGATCATGAAGGGATTCCTGATCATGAAGAAGGGGTCATCATTCATCCACTCATTCATCATTTACTCTGAGTACTACATGCTACAATGCCCCTAATGCCTGTATACAATGCTGCTGCAGCTTACCTTGCCCAAAAAGTTCTGCCCAAAAAAGAAAGGGTCTCAAAAGTCCAAAGTCTCAAAAATATGTCTTGAAAGAACTCCAGAACTATTCAGTCTCATCTCGCGCTCCTCTCAGAGAGGTGACTGTTGCCTGTTATATAAGGCCATGTCAAACCCAGATTTATTAATGATGCAGATAAAAAAAAATCTAAATCCCTAGATCCCACAAAGGCGTGAGGCGGGGAACCTTGACCTTGTTATAAATATAAATAGCTGGAGCTGGGAGGGGAGTACAGAGACCCCCAACTCCCTATATGCTGTGGAAAAAATCCCAGTACATGTGAGGCAGGCACCTGCTGGGCCTTGCTCAAGAACCAATGGATGGGATGGAGATCGATACAGATATACAGGGAGGGATTACTTCAGTGTCACTGCTTTTGACACAGGCACAAAAATGATAGCATAGTTTTTATCCAAACTAGGGGGGTGGTAAAGCCACACTATGGCTAGGCTAGGCTTATAAATTTGGGCAGATAGCTAGCCTACATGAACCTATGAACCTATTAGCAGCTATATCCAATTTTCATTTGGGACAGTATGAACCTAATCTTATAGCTTACAGATTGTGTAAATCATTTTTAAAAGGCACTACCTTGCTAAGACCTCCTTTTCAAGAACCTATATCTCCATGGGATCTAAATTTTGTTCTTTCAAAACTTACCTCACCGCCTTTTGAACCTTCACATAATTGTGATTTAAAGTTCCTTTCATGGAAGACCATTTTTCTAGTAGTCATTACATCCACCAGAAAAGTGTCAGAGCTGCAAGCAGTCTCAGTCAAACCTCCTTACTTGAAATTTCATAGAGACAGAGTTTCCCTTCGCACTAATCTGTCCTTCGTCCCCAAGATTTGTTCTCAATCTAATATCAATCAAACTATTGAACTGCCAGTCTTTTTTCTTAATCATTCAAACAAAGCGGAATATAAGTTCCATCAACTTGATGTACACAGACAGTTAAGGTTCTATCTACATAGAACCAAAGAATTTAGGAGATCAGGCCAATTGTTTGTATTTTTTCAGAGATGAGAAAAGGTATGCCAGTCTCCAAGATAACGTTATCAAACTGGATTTCAAATTGCATATCTTTTATTTACACTTCTAATGGCAAAGAACTGCCGTTTAAAGTTAAAGCTCATTCCACCAGATCTATATCCACATCTGCCATTTTTCAAGCCAGAATTCCAGTGGACAGTATATGTGCAGCAGCAACTTGGGCTACCCCTCATACCTTTATTACTCATTACAAATTGGACTTGGCCTCCAGGGGTAGAGCCTCCTTTGATTCCATGGTTCTTAGGAGTATATTCCCCTGAGCTACCAGAGAAAAAGGTGCTAAGGACGCTGTCAAGGACGCTGTCCCATATGTAATAATGGAGGCAAGACAGGACTACAGAACATAAAGAAGTTATGTACTCAACCACAACATTCCATGTTTGTAGTCCATCATCCTTCATTCTTACGAACCCACCCACCTACCCCTGTCCATATATCTCTGGAGGATCTGGAGACAAGATGGTGTCCATCTTCCCTAGGGTTGGAGACCTTTCATCTTTGTTTTTCCTTGTGGAAATACCTTCTATCACTTTTACAGACAGCAGCAAACAAGATCTGGGGATTCTCACTAGTGCATCATGGGATACCTACCTTGCCACGAACCAACTGAGAGACTTTGAGCTTTGTAATCGGCCGAGTCCCATATGTAAGAATGAAGGGCGAGATGGGCTACAGACATGGAACGTTATGGTGAGTACATAACTTCTTTTTTCTTAATACCCTGTTTAATTATATGTGTTTATGTTTACTTTGTTGACTGTGTTGACCACTTTTACAGAATACACCAAAGGAGAAAAACTCCTAAAGCCATTCAGTAAGAAAACTGTAATTAGAGAAGCACATTACGCAGAAAAAAATCTGACAAGATAGCAGCAAACCTTAACCACATTTAATGCTTGTTTGTTGCAGAAGTTCTATCAAAATAAAAAAAAACTTATCAAGCATGATTAATGTTATTTTCATTTTAAATAAGGACCCCACTACTCAGGATTTGACAACCAAACACAGAATGTTGTGGGTATTTGGTCAGTAGGAAGTGGGCTGTACTTCTGATTATCATTATAATGCATGTCCATCCAACTGCCATGTTTGAATTGGCAGGGATGTATGCACAAAAACATGTATTGCACTGTTTTGCCTGCATTATTCAATTAAACACTTGCTTACTATTATTTAAATAACATTGACAGAGATGTGGAGTGAGTTGTATTTAAACAAAAACCAGTATACATCTAGGCCCCGTCTAAAGAAGAGAATCCCACAAACTATAATCTTGTTGCATTCAAATGGCTTTATGACATGATGCAAATTACATTTTGGAATGGCAGTAAGTGTAAGATGTTGGCAGGGGTATTTTTTTTTAATTTACCTTTAAATCAGGATACTTATGGCAAATAACCAGAAACAGAAGAGAAACACTTTATACTAGTCACTTCCATTTTGCACAGGTGCCACCCTCAAGCTATATCCAGTATAGAAAAGTTATTATAAAGGAGAAAAATGTAATGCACTACATTTTTCATCATACAATTATCCAGTTCTCATTACTTTTACTTGTACTGATTATATTGGGTATTACTTGTAATTGTAATGCAGTACTGCCTAGCTCTGATTGCAGGTATAGAACTTGAAAAGCATTATGCAGTACAGTATTTATCATAAGGGCTTTCTAACTGCTTGTTTCTGTACAAACGGTTCTCTGTTTTGCTAAGATCTTTCTGACTTGGTACTCTGTTGCATCTTCTAAGGAACTTCTGATTTATTGTCCTTTCCTTGATTGATACCATCATAAAACAGTCTGGTAAACACTGCCTTTTATAAAACTGAAATATTACAGATAGAGCCGGAGCCCTTTTGGCACAGAGGTATAAAATACAGACTACCCAGGTCACTTGTATTCTTTTAGCACTTCAAGAACCTGCTGGAGCTGGCTAAAAGGGGAACAAGACATTGTCATCTCTCATCTATCGGGGAGGACTATTAGGACATGTGGGGGCACAGCCATTTCCACAATGGTGACACTGGGGCTGTAATAAGTACTAGTGCTGTAGTATGTGGGTGGGAAATAAAGGATGTGTTACCACAAGTTAAGGAGTTTTTCTTTCAAAAGCACTGCATGCCCACATGAATGATAACTAGCCCAGCAATCACTGAAGTAGAGCCTAACTAGAAAACCCAGCTAGAAGAAATAGTCCCAGCTTCCCTGCTCCTGTCCCCAGGTCACAGGGGCATTCATAACCTGATAGCCCTAAAAGGCTAGCCATCAGAAGGAAAAGACCCACCCACCAAACGGGACACATCTGGGGTAGCCCCTAAGGTTTGGTGGACCAAAGGTGAGAATCAGGAAAGTGGAAGTCTGGGACTGTGTCAGTGGTAGCTGACAAAAAAAAAAGACAGAAAAAACTGGGAATTGTAGTCTAGACTTTTTTTAATTATGTATGTTGTTTACAGCTTAAAATCCGCGGTGGTGGTACTGCGGTAGCGTTGTCGCCTCACAGTCAGACGCTGTCCGGTTCGATTCTCAGCTAGAGCGTCTACTACGTGGAGACATGCGTGAATGGGCGTACCTTCGTTGAAGGTTGTGGGTCAGGGCCGATAACTCGGCACGTAAAAACTCAACTACCAATCATTAGCGGACCGGAGTTCCGCTGTGGCGACCCCTAACCGGGAAAAGCCGAAAGACACATTTATATGTTGTTTACAGCTTATTCTTTTAACCACTGCACTATTCTGCCACATAATCCTGGTATCAGTAACATGCCAATTCATTAACATTTAGAAGGCAGAAATATTCAGCACAGAAGCAGCTGTCTAACTCAGACAAAATTCCAGAAACGGTTATATTTGTCAAGCTTAATGTAATTTCCAGGAAGTAGGAAGTTCCATTCCATCAAAAATACCGTAACAGTATAAGCCACTATTAATATCAAAGTGCAAACACTGTTGTGCTCTTATCAGTCAATAAACCTTTAAATATATCTTGATATCATAATGTTCCAACATTGACAGTTTGAACAGGTGGCTATTACAGCAACTTCTTTTTTTAGTTCCTTACCAAAGCCAGTGAGTGGAGGATACATGCATTGTATACTAACAATGTGACTAATGACCAGAGAAACACAAAGCTACGCTGATGTCACATTCCACAGTAACAGTAACTGAGCATACTCCTGCAAGTAACAGATCATGTCTAGGGTTTATGAAGGACTAAATACGTGTTGCAAAAATAACTTTGGAAACAATTCCACTGTCACTGATATCTTCTGAAATATATATGCAATGTATATAGGCACACACAATTTTTATTACGCATTTTCTGCTTTTCCACTACTCAAAGTACATTTCATCACCTTTTTTTTCTTTTTGCACCTCATAGTCTTATCCCCTTGCTGGTATTCTACATCTTTTAACCCATCTAAGCTAAACATAAAAATATAGCCATGGACATTTAATTCTAGACCATCACTCAGCTTCCATTCCAAATAGAAAGTAGGGAGTCAGGGGTTATGTGTACCATCTACAGTACTGAGGCTTGTTACACGTAGGCCCCTTCTAACTGTTTGGGCACAATGGTTAGTGGTAGTCATAGTAACAGAAATAGGCTGATGTCACCCTATACAATTCTTTTAGTAAGCTTGGTGTAGGCCACTGTTTTCAAAAACAGACTGTCCTCTTTTCAGACTTTTCTTTTAAGGAACCACACGGTTTCCACATAATCCTTTTATGTCACTTAAAGTTTTCATTTTATTTTCTTCTTTAATGTTGGAGTAAAAGGTTCTGTATTTTAATTCAATAAATTAAGAAATTAACAGCTCTGACTTTTTTTCTAGGGATACAAGATAAAAAGTACAGTTTAACTAAGCTGCCTGTGTGTGTATTTTAAACATTATTCAAATCATATTCAGTAACAGAACCAATGGGGTCTTCCATTTCTAATGCATTTGGTTTTACAGTTATTTCAGAACTGAACAATGGAAGATTATACTCTGCAAGTTTAGACAGAATTTTGGTTGTGGCAGATTTTACAAAGGGGCACACAGTTTAACAAACAGTAGTTAATCAAAACTAGAACAGTAAGACCATGTCTCTCAACTGTCTAAATAGTCACAGAATGTCCAGATTTTTGCCTCATATTTTTGGTATGTTTCTAATAAAATTTGTGGTTTTCTGACAAATTACTGAGGACTGAAGTCACTAAATGAGATATATTTGAGTTTCAGACTTTATATCCTTCAAAAAATGCATGCTAGCGCACATCCTGTTATTCTAGCAACCTTCTGTTTAGAAGAGCAATATTTAAAATCTGTGCCTATTTTTGGGCCTTTGTCCACCCATTATTTTAGGCTTTTTCCAGAATTCTTGCGTTAAGAGGTTGAGAGGTATGACCAAGACAGACTTGTCGGATCTTTAAGAACAGAAAATAGTTTTGTTTAAAAAACAATTGCATCCCTTTCTTTATGGTTTGGTAACCTGTGAGTTGAAATCTTCCACTTGCGATGTGTGTAACATGGGAAAACAAAAAAAAAGTTCTTGTCAATTTTCTGGTGAACTTCAACAACTGGTTGTCTTCAGTGAATCATGTTTTGCCTAATCATCACCAAACCCTTTGCCAAGATGTGTACTTACTAAGTGGTGAATGGCATCCTGAAAGTCTGTGGGTTCCACAGATTTCAAGATAGATATAGGATCCATTTTCATCCCTGCTGTTAAAATGAACTCATAAATGCAAAATGCAGATTATACAGTTTACACAATTCTTGAAGAGTCTGCTAGGGGAGTATGGCAAAGTGTCATTTGCCAACTCAACCACCTTGGAGGAAGAGATGAGTGATGTTAGTCCAGAGGCACATGCGTATGCAAATTCACACTGGGAACTAGGTGGGACAGTGGGAACGAAATATCAAAATAAGGCTTCTGCAGCTGTCAGGATGACAGCAAAAAGAGACGTATGATCTCCTCTTAGCACACTTTCCCTGGCTGCTTACACTAAAATTTCTCTATTTGTGGGGCCTCAATCCAAAGGTGTAATCAGGCAGGTATCAGAAAAGATGGTGAGGATGACTGAGGAAGGTCTCTGGGACACAGCTAATGACAGATGTGGTGGGAACGAAAATTAAAAACAAATTATACATTACAGTGGATATAAAAAAATGCCAGGTTTGCCAGGTTTTTGTGATATAAAAAAATGAGATCACAATAAATCATTTCAAAACTTTTCCCACCTTTAATGTGACCTGTAACCGTACAATTCAATTGAAAAACAAACAAATCTGGGAAAAATATAAAAAATAAAAAATGTAAAATATGTTGGTTGCATAAGTGTGCACACCCTTAAACTAATACTTTGTTGTGTGTGCACATCCTTAAAACTAATACTTTGGTTAAGCACCTTGATTTAATTACAACATTCAGTCTTCTTGAGTACATACCTGCCATCAATTAAAGAGACTCCGATTAACCCCAAACAAAGTTCAGCTGTCCTAGTACAATTTTCCTGACATTTACTCAGTTGCCTGCTACAGTAAAAGCCATGCATCAAAGGGATCTCACTGTTGAAAGGCATCAGTCAGAAGGGTACAAAAACCCTTCCACAGCATATACCATGGAAGACAGTCATCAAAAAGTGGATAAATATGGGACAACAGTGACGTTGCAAAGAACTGGACGTTCCTCCAAAATTGATGAAAAGTCAAGACAAAAACTGGCCAGGGAGGCTGCCAAGAGACCTACAGCAACATTGAAAGGAGCTGCAGGAATTTCTGGCAAGGACTGATTGTCATCGTACTCTCCATATGTCTGGACTATGGTGTAGGGTTGCAAGACGGAAGCCTTTTTTATACAGAAAAACATTCAGGACTGGCTAAAATTTGCAAAACAATACATCAAGTCTCCCAAAAGCATGTGGTAAAATGTGCTATCGTCTGATGAGACCAAGGTTGAACTTTTTGGCCACAATTCTAAAAGGTACGTTTGGCACAAAAACACTTTGCATCACCAAAAGAACACCATTTCCATGGTGAAGCATGGTGGTGGCAGTATCATGTTTTGGGGTTGCTTTTCTTCAGTTGGAACTGGGGCTTTAGTCAAGGTGGAGGGAATTATGAACAGTTCCAAGTACCAGTCACTTTTGGCCCAAAACCTTCAGGCATCTGCAAGAAAGCTGAAGATAAAGAGGAATTTCACCTTTCAACATGACAATGACCCCAAGTATACATCTAAATCAACAAAAGAAAGGCTTCACAGAAGAAAATTAAAGTTTTGGAATGGGCCAGCCAGAGCCCAGACCTAAATCCAAAAGAAAATCTGTAGTGTGACTGAAGAGGGCTGTGCACAAGAGATGCTCTTGCAATCTGACAGATTTGCAGCACTTTTGCAAGGAAGAGTGGGTAAATATTGCCAAGTTAAGATGTGCCATGCTGATAGACTCCTACCCGGGTGCTTCAACAAAGTGTTGTGTGTGTACACCCTTAAACTAATAAAGTATTAGTTTATGGGTGTGCACACTTATGCAACCAGCATATTGTACATTTTTTATTTTTTTATATTTTTCCCCCTAACAGGTTTGTTTTTCAATTGAATTGTACAGGTTATAGGTCACATTAAAGGTGGGAAAAGTTTTGAAATGATTAATTGTGGTCTAATTTTTTAAATCACAAAAACCTGGCATTTTAACAGGGGTGTGTACACTTTTTATATCCACTGTATATAACAACAGAAATTGTGTTGATAAACTGGTTACACTGAATTTATAGTTAATGACAACTACTAAAAACTGGAATGTTCAAGTTTCAGACTGCAGAATATAACAAAAACAGGATACCATTACTTAGAAGTTTACAGGGTAAAGGAGAGTAGATGACAGGGAAAGACTCAGCTGCATGAACGCTTACACTCAGAGGGAATGATTAGGTTGCTTACACTCAGAAGGAATGATTAGGTCTGAACAGGGGACAACAGGTAGACAAAGTTATTTTTTAATTTTTATCTACACTTTGTTAACTGGGTTAGTGCTATAGTGACCTCTTTTCAGAGGATACCAAAGTTGGTAATCTTACTGATTAGGGGAAATTTGGCCAGGGCACCAAGGAACCATTTTGGAGGAGCACTTCCAGTTTCCATTCCAGGTACAAGGGAAACTTGGCCAAGGCACCAAGGAACCATTTTGGAGGAGCACTTTGTTTCCATTCCAGACACAATGGCAGGCCCAGAGAAACAGGGAGGCAGAAGGAGAGAGAAAGAGATGAAGTATTGAAAGAAAGAAATGAAGGAGAGACATCAAATACTGAGACCAGAGAATGTGTGCAGGGCTCTAGGGAAATGTTTCAAAGAAACCTCTTTGATGGAGATGACTCAGCAAATGATGGATGTATAATTACAACCCTCCAGTCAGGAGGGTTGTGGGATGATTTACTTATGGAAATGTGCACAGTGAGTCTGAAAAAAGAGAGATGTTCCCTGGGGAGACATTCTGGAGGAAATACAAAAGAAGGATGCAGAGACAATCCTAAAGAATAGTGGTGGGACGGAAAAGAACACATATGCAGAGAAAGTAAAAGATGGCAAAAGTGGAGTAGCAGAAGAAAGGTGAAAAAAAGGAAGTATGTGGTAAGGATTCAAAGTAAAGACAAAGAAATGGACAGGTATGAAGTGTGGGACAATTTAAAAGATCGTAAAGGTACATGAGGAAAGAGCATTTATTCTCATTTACAAAGAGACATTCTCTGACAGTATACTTGAGACTGTTTTTTTTTTTACTTAAAGAATATAAAAAAAAGAAAGAATGTTACCCATGGAACCTTTATGAGATAAAAGCATTTAACAGGGAAATGAAGAAAAAAGATTCACATACAACTTCAAACAGAGGTTGAAAGACAGACTTTGAAAAGGACATTTGAAAGCTTTATGTAAAGAATTGCTAGACATTGCAAAAGTGTATGACAGGAGGAGTTTATGGACTGGTGGCTGGGACTATAGTATTGTGTTAAAAATAGAAAAAAATACACATATACCAAGCATGGTAAATGTGGAGGAGAATAGGGGTGTTGTCAAATACTGGGATCAACCCGAAACGTGTTTTTTTTAGTAAAAAAAGGACATTTGATAAGTAACCGTGACAAAAGAAAATGTTATATTTGTGGGGAAATGGGTCGTGATACATTTATAAGAAATGGGTCGTGATACATTTATAACATTCACATTTGTGCAACAAAATTGGACATTTATGAATGGATTGCAAAAATGAAAATAACAGTAAGGAAAAAGAAATAGAAGAAAACGAACAGAGAACAATATTTAGAAGCACTAGAAACAGAAGAAACATCTGGATGAGAGAAAACTAATAAAGAGGACGTAGAAGAAGGTTCCGAAGTAAGTGATGAAGGAGACAAATTGGAAGGGGAAAAAGAATTCTGTTGGTAAAAGGGTAAAAGACAGAAAAATAAATTTTAAAAAGGATAGGTACAAGAGAAAAAAGGAAAGGAGATGGATGAAAAAGAACACATACAGCTAAAGACTGGGGCTCATTGTAATGGTTAAGGTGTTTGACTCACACACACAAGGTACAGAGTTTGATTCTCACCTTTGGGATGGAAATTGGTTAGTTTTAGAGTGGCCTACTAAGAAAGCTAGCCCTTTAATTAGCTGTGAATTTATGAAGCCATGAATCTAAGGAGAGTGAACATTTTTGAGTACTTTTTTGTAAATGTGAATAGCATTAAGAATATAGTAAGAATAGGAATTTAGTAGTGGTGTAATACATGTGATGTATACGTAATTATACTAGAAGACAAGATTCTTAACAAATGAAGAAAGATTACAAACAGAAACTTCAGTGAGGAAAGAATCTGGAATTTGGGAAATGAGATATGTTTTGGAAGAGCTGTATTCTTTAGAAATACAGTAAATATATTAGATGCAACTTTAGCAAAAATGGGAAGATTAACCATTGCACAGTAGATTTAAAATTGAAAGCACAAGTATGTAGAATCACAACATTGTATGCTTATACTAACTGTAAAGAAAAGGGAAAGCTGAAGTCATCAGATTTTAGACTATGTAGTGATAAATATGAATATTATAATAACCAAAGACTGTCATTTAAGAGGCAAGTGTAAAAAGAAAAGAAATGATGTAATAAAAATGTTAGTTATAAGGTGTGGTAAGTTAAAATTCTAGGACAAAAATTCATGGACTTACAAAAGGGGCATGTATAGAACTGAAGCAGATTATTATCACAAGGTTTAGTTATAGTGAAAGGGAGGTAGTTGAAATAGGATTTTCTGATCATTTTGCAATATGGCTGGAAATAAAAGAACATATAATGATGCATTGTAAGATTTTGAACACAATGATAAAAGTACTTTAACAAAAGTATATGAAAAAATCGTATATGAAAAAAATCAAGAAGAAATACAAGAAAAGTGATACAAGGGAAGATTTTTTTTTTTACACAAAAGAGACGAAATATCGAGTTACTTAAGCAGATTAGTAAAGGAAGAGAATAGAGTAACGAGAAAAATAAAAATGTTAAAGGAGAAATAGAAAGAACTTTGGAAAAGATTATGACTAGTGTAGTACAATATGTGCAAGAAATGCTTAAAGAAAAAAAGGTAGAGAAAAAATGTGGAAAGTAAAAAAAAGTTTTTAATAAAGAATTGACAAAGAGGGTTTCTTTAAAGAGCTAGATAAAGTATTAAGATGAGTAAATACAGATTTGACTATAATGCCAGATGGAATACGCTATGAAATATATAAAAATTTAAGGGACTGCCAAAAAAACTATTTTTTAAGATTTTTAATGAATGGTTAAATGAAGGTTTTATGCATAAAGAATTATGTAGTGGAATACTTAAAAATTCATATAGAAGAAGGAAGACAGAATACAATTAAAAAATGGAGACCAAGAGTGTCAAATAATAATGATTATAAGATCTTTATGAAAATAATACAAAAAGAGATTTGAAACTAAAATGGGGAAACATTACGGAAGATAGCATATATAGTATAAAGGGGTAGAGTTGTCTAGAATTATTACGATGGTTAGAGAAAACGAACAGAAAAGAAGCAAAAATCATGATAGGTGACATTGAGGCATTTGACACATCAGGACATGAAATCATATGGATAATAATGAAAGAATGTAATACACTTGAGAAAGTTAGGAAATTATGTGTGTTGGCATACAGTAATAATAAAAATATGTGTAAATGGCTGGTTAAACCAAGAAGTACATATGTAGAGTGGTGTAAGATAGGGATCTCCATTGAGTTGTATACTCTTTGCTTTAGTTACGACTGTGACAATGTAAGGTATTATCAGCTATGCCAGGAAAAGTAGGGCGGTGGATGTGTAACATATGCTAGCACAGCTAGCTGGAATTTAGTAAAGAATTATATATTATTTGAATACCAAACTGATTTATACATATGCTTGCACTGAAAAATTTATTTGTAAAGCACCAAACTGATTTATACATATGCTTGCACTGAAAAATTTATTTGTAAAGCTGCTTGTGTTAAAAATGTACCAACACTTTGCCCTGCTGGTCAGAAAAGAAATATACATGTATTATTGTAACTAAATTAAATGTATATGTTTTAACAGAGGCTACGGGAACAGATGAAGTCAATCACAATCCAGCTGCAGCAAACTTTGAAAATAGTAAAAAAATTAAATTACTTGGCCTAGGCCGTCAAGATGTTACCTCACAGTTTTGAATGCAGCCAGAAACAAAAAGTCTGTAGTAGGAAGCTTGCTGCATTGTCAATGGGATGAACTAATTGTTACTCTGAAAAGGTGGAGGTTCGAAATTGTTTTATGACTTCCAGGAGATATAGCAGATCTTAGCAAGGCTGTGTGCGTGTGTGTGTGTATTACTGACTCATATGTGATAAATCCTGACAGCTTCTAGCAATGGGGAGGGGGTGGTTGCATGGGAACCTTAACAGATGTACGGGATGTCATTCTGGAATTCATCACTAAAACAATGTTTAAAACTAGGTGAAACTGAAATCTCACTGCAGTCTGTTTTTGAAACCTGACATAGAAGGATAACTCACCTACTTCATACTGCCTTGCTGTAGTAAGTAAATTAACTAGGAAATAGTGTTCTTTAGATTAGTTAGGAGACTATAGTGAGATTAATTAAGTGCTTTTCTGTATCTGCGTGAATCTATTTGTCTGTGTTACTCAATTCCGGTGACAAACTCTGGTGTTTACTGTAAATAGATATTTTGTATTTTTATGTTCCTTTATTATTTATTGTTAAATATTTTTAAAGTTTTCATTGTGGCTGATCCTTTTAGAAGATATTTAAGTTTTGAAGGCATTTGCATATATTTATTTGGTAATAACTCTGGCCACTCCTGAAAGCCTTGCTGTTGGTCAAACTACCACGTGTATTGGTATTAAATTGTACATACCATAACTAGATACCCTTTTAAGAACCCTATAGTAACTGACTGGCGGGAGTGAATCTACCTTATAGTCTAGGCAAAATTGGAAGAGCTGGTAATCTGTGCCAACCTTTCCCAGGTGTGTGTGTGTGTGTGTGTGTGTGTGTGTGTGTGTGTGTGTGTGTGTGTGAAAATTAAAACTCAAATAGTGTGTGTGTGTGTGAAAATTAAAACTCAAATAGTGTGTGTGTGTCAGTTACTTGGAGCCAGGACACGAAGCACTGGTTTCACAGAGAGAGTGCTGGAGGACTTGGCTTGGACACTTGGCTGAGGACTTAAGCCTACAGCTGTGTCACTGGGGAGCCTTACTGGGGTCCTGGAGGGAGACAGATATAAAGAAATCCAGACAACGGGCTGTGTTCCCTGTGTGCTCTTAAGGGAAATTGTGCTTGATGTAGAGCTTCGTCTGGAAGTAGTGGGTGTATCTATTTCTACTCCAAATGAATGTCCCTCTCCAGTGTCAATGGGGAGGATTCAGGCTCCTTGATTACTGGCCCAGAGTGGGGATGTCACAGTGATAGTATATGAAATAAATTCCAAAATAAAGGAGGCACGGTATATAACAGAACTGGAATTCTTAACCCTTCAAGTGTTAACTTATGCAGATGACATTATAATAATTGCAAAAAACAAACTTTGGATAAAAGAAGTAATAATTTGCACAAATGAGTGTTCAGAGATGATAGGGATGGCTTTAAATAAAGAGAAAAGTAAAGGTTTAAGTGATATAGTAAAGATTGGGGGTATATATTTTAGAATGAATTTAAATTTCTGTGTTAGGCATAACATTTGGGAATAAAGATGCAAGTAGAATTCAATGGGAAAACATTAGAAGAAATAAAAGCAAGCAAGTCTTTTCTGGAGAACATATAAATTATCATTCAGAAGAAAGACTCATTTGATTAATTCAGTAGTGATGGGAAAAATAACATACTGAGCAAGTATATTTATGTTGCCAACAGTATTTGAAAAAAATTACTGCAGATATTTTTTCATTTATACAGGGTTATCGATTAAACCCAGTGTTTTGTATGTAAATAAAGAAGGAGAAGGTTTAGGGTTAATTAACCCAGTGGTATAATCTGTTTCATTAAATCTGTACAAAGTGTTAAAGTGGATAAATGAAAAAGATAAGAGATAGTGGTAGAACTGTATAAGTTATTATGATAAATTCTGGAGTATGGTAAACAGAAAAGAGGAAAAAAGGGGTGTATAAATAAAGAAATAAAATCTTACCAAGAAAAAATATTTTTGTAGAAAATAAAAAATGGTGCTACAGAAAAATTAAAGTATGGTATAAGATTGTAAAGATAAAACATAATTTGTAAAACTATGTGAAAATCTAACAGATAAAAAGTTAAAGCTATAAAAATAAGAAGCAAACTGTGTAATCAGAAAATAGAATGTCAAGATTTTTTGTGGAGATAGGTAATAGATAAATTGCCAGTAAAAAGAGATATGCCATATAAAAAGAAAAGTGACAGAATATGTTTATATTGCCAAGACGAAGAACCTATGGAACATGGGTTTTTGAAATGTAAAGAGTAAAAAAGTTATGGGGAAAACTATGTAAAGAAGATTTTTTGAGGATATTAAATAAGTGGATGAAACAAACATGGATATGACTAAATATGGCCATTACAAGAATGAAAGTAAAGAATATGTAAAAAAGTTATTTGTATTATATGGGTTATATGGAATGAAAGAATAAATGAAATTATGTTTAATTGTAAATGGATTTTAGCAACGATATTAAGTAAAATCAGATGGTGGTTATGGAAAAAGGAGTGGGAGTCAAATAAGGATGAAAATTTACCATGACTGTATAGGACATTATGAGTATGTGTAAACAGATTTGTATATTTATACATATGTAAATATTTTGTAAATAACAGTTATTTTTTCTATCTAAATAAAGGCCCCCTACACTTTTTGATAAGTGCAATGGAATTGCTTACATACACCTGAGCTATCACCAACTCAGGCAGATGGGACATTGGTTTAACATTTCATCCAAAGGATGGCACACTCATATGCTGTACTGTAGTATCAGTACTGGAAATTAATCCCTGCACCTATGGAGGGAACAGAACATACAAACTTCTGATTTTCCAAAATCAAAGGCAAGTTTGCTACCTGTTGAGCTACTGAGACAGAAATTAAAGAAGGTAATGTTGGAACCATATAGGAAAGAGGAAAGTTATGGTTGGTGGAAACTCAAGGGATGGAAAGAGACTGAAGGGGGCAAAGAACAGAAACCTTCATGTTCCTTAAAGTCCTAAAAAAAACAAAACAAAAAAAAAAAAATAAATAAATAAATAAAAAGAGTCCAAGTGGAAGGTATCTTTCCAAAAGAATGCATATAAATAGTTAGCCCACTATGACACCCAGGGCAAGTTAACTTAAAATATCAACCCTTGGTCCCTTGTTGATATTTTCAGCAATACTTTCATGTTCACATTCCCCATTATTATGTTGATGACATGGTCACATGGAATTTGAATTCATCCCATTCCTGCATTAGCCCTACAGCTGCTTTCTGGAGTGACCAACAAATTTCCAGAACTGCTTTGCTACTTCTCCATTGGAAGGAACCTTACATTTTGTGCAGCAATTTAAATCAGTTGCTTAGCTAGGGTGGGGTGAGGAGGGCAGCTACCTGGATGCAAAGTTTTAGTGCAATTGGCCCTAAATCAGTTGCTTAGCTAGGGTGTGATGAGGAGGGCAGCTACCCAGAAGCAAAGTTTTAGTGCAATTGGCCATTGGTCTTTTAACCTTTAGCATTCCAGAGTAAAACACCTTACATATTGTAGTCATCTCTTAGTTCACTGAATTTCAGATGAAAAGTCAATTCTAATTTGCAACAACAGCCAAATACAATATTTTACATATATACAGATTATGATAGAAATCCAACATTACACATCATCATCTTCTTTCGGCTGTTCCCATTAGTGGTCACCACAACGGATCATCTGTTTCCATTTCTTCCTGTCCTCTGCATCTTGCTCTGTCACACCAACCACCTGCATATCCTCTCTCACCACATCCATAAACCTTATCGTAGGCCTTCCTCTTACCTGATAACTTCATCCTTAGCATCTTTTTCCCAATATACTCAGCATCCCTCCTCAGCACATGTCCAAGCCAATGTAATCTTGCTTCTCTGGCTTTGTCTCCAAACCTTCCAACCTGGGCCGACCCTCTAATATATTTATTCCTAATCCTGTCCACCCTCGTCACACATCACACATACATGAAAGAATTCAACAAATTAAATTGATTAAAACAAGGTAACCTCTTTTTTATTCTCTGTGCATCACATTTTGAAGCTCAGTGCAGCTTCTTTTTGTTGACGGTGTGTATATATATCTCGGTGTACCACATGTGCCAAAACACCCAAAGTCGACTGCAAGAGCATCAATCGTATATAGTCAAAAATGTGGCAGATGAGTATACATTATTATTTATTTTACATTTGTTGACCGGGCTAGTCTAGCTGGATACATGTCCATTTTCAGTGGAGGCCCGGGGAGATAAGCTCCAATACAGATAAATGAAAAACTTAGTACTCAATATACAAAATAAGACTAAATAAAAATAGTCATATTAAACAAGCAGATTTCAGGTACATCAACAGAAAAATAAAAGAAGAAAAAAATGACTAAATAGCAGCATTAGTTGTAAACAATGAATATTACAGGTTACAACATAAAATACTGTGAGGACAAAAAAAACGTAGTGCAAGAATGCTTATACTATACAATATGCAGGTCTAAATATAGATAAACAGAAAGACTAAGGTCAAAAGAGGAGACAGGTTAATTATATACAAGTATAATGTAAAAGAAAAAAATATTCTTCAGTAGGAAGTGTATAGAGTGACTGGGCACAGTGTAGTTTAGGAGGAAATCTATATTTATAGGTAAAATAATATGTATTGATTTATGAGTAGTGAGGGATAGGCAGAGCTAAGTTTAATTAGGTGGATAGATGCCTAGTCAGGTTTAGTACAGGGGCACAACCAGTCTGTTCTAAGGTAGAGTTTTAGTCTATTTTTGAAGACTGATAGAGAGGGAAGAGAGGAAAGGTCGCTGGGAAGAATATTCCAGGTTTTTCCAACAGCATTAGAGAAGAGAGATTCACCAGCCTTGTTGTTAGGTTTAGAGGTATATAGGAGATTTTTGTGTGAGGAATGTAGTGATTTCAGATTTGTGTATGGAGTGCTGAGGGTAGATAGAATAGGAGTACAGGAAGGTTTATAAAGAGTTTTATGGGCAATGGTTAGTTGATGGAATTTAATCACGTTTTGTAGTTCAAGCCATCCAAGATGCTTTATATTTATGTAGTGGTGGGTTCTGTAAGGGTTTCCTACTGCAAATCTAGCGATGTTATTGTAGGAAGTTTCCAGTTTGCTGAGGTTATTTTTAGAAAGGTTAGTAAAAATAGGTGCGGCATAGAGGAGGGTAGAGATTAGATGAGTATGAGCTATGGTTGTTCTAGCTGTGGGAGAAAGGTAAGATTTAATTCTCTAGAGGGAGCCAAGTTTTTTGTTGACAGTTTTTATTTTATTTATTTATTTATTTAAATTTGTTGACCGGGAGTGTCCGACTGGACGTAGGTCCATTTTCAGCGGAGGCCCGGGGAGAAAAGCTCCACAGTTAAAATAAACAGAGAGTATTTACATTGGATTACATAGTGATTAACAATTTACATAGCAATTACTTACAACATATTTATAGATGAAGAACATAGTACATCAGTAGACAACTAGAATCTTTATCTGTGAAGTGCATACCAGACATTAACAAATGTTACAAAAAGAAGAAGTTTGTGCTGTATAATAAGTACTGGCTTATGAGCATCTGAGTTTGCTATAATCAAGGTAGTGGAGTGGAAAGAAAGGTAGTGGTTGGATGGGGTGGATGATATTAGAGTGGGAGTTGCAAGGGCATAGCCAGCATGTTTTTAGTTGCGCTTTTAGTAAAGTTTTGAAGTGGGTGCATGATGGTATGGAGGTAATTGTGAGTGGGAATGAGTTCCATAATTTGGCTATGGCGCAAGAGAATAGTGCTTCACCAGCAGAGTTATTGGCTTTAGTGATCTGCAAGTGACTTTTGCTGCTGGATCTTAGTGGTCTGGTGGTGCGATAGGGTTGGAGTAGATTCTGGAGGGATGGGACATTCAGTGGATGGTTTACTAGTTTGTGGGCGAGTGAGAGTTGATACCACTGAAGGAGGTGAGGGAGTTCAAGCCAGCCCAGTTCAGCAAGTGAGAAACAGTGGTGATTACGGTAGGATGCTCCTGTGGCGAATTTGGCGATTTTGTTGTAGCAGGTCTCTAGCTTGTTTAGATCACATAGCCTTAGGTTGGTGTATATTGGAGAGGCATAAAGTAGGGTGGAGATAAGGTGGGAATTTGCTATTGAAATCTTTGCTGCTTTGGTGAGAAATTGCTTATTTCTGTATAACGCTCCTAGTTTTTTGTGGACTTTTTTTATAGTCATGGATATGTGAATGTCAAATTTTAGTTTATTGTCTATTTCCACTGCTAGCAATTTGGTGTGTTCAGTTGGGTATATAGTGGTGTTGTCTTTTGCCGTGATGTTAAAGTGAGAGTTGTTTTGAGCATGTTTGGTGGGTTGGAAGATGAGTAGTTTAGTTTTGTTTGGGTTGAGTATTAATCGGGCATCGGATAACCATGTTTCAACAGAGGAAAAGGCTTCCTGTGTGACTTTTTGCAGTTTTGGTAGGGACTGGGTTGAGCAGATGATGGTCGAGTCATCTGCGTATTGTATGAGTGTGCCATGTTTGGTGGCAGAGGCTAGATTATTGGTATAAACAGAGAAGAGTAGGGGTCTAAGGATGGATCCTTGGGGAACCCCTATGGAGACAGGTAGTTGGGGAGATATGTCATTCTGCCATACAACGGATTGTTGGCGGTCAGACAGGTAACTCTGAAACCAGTTGGTGACCGATTGTAAGAAGGATAGGTTATTGAGGACAGAGATAAGTTGTTTGTGTGGGACCATGTCAAATGCTTTAGATAGGTCTAGGAAAGTAGCAGAGGAGAGATAGCCATTGTTTTTATGCTGAAGGATAGTGTTAGTAAAGGAGAGAAAGGCAGTGGTGGTGCTGTGGTTTGGTCGGAAACCATGCTGAGTACTGGAAAGGAGGTTGTTAGTAAGGAGGTAGTCTGAGACCTGAGAGTGTATGCATCTCTCTAGTATTTTGGAGAGTGGAGAGAGAATAGCTATGGGGTGGTAATTGGTTAGTTCTGTGGAGGGTCCGCCTTTGTGGAGGGTGATTATATGTGATACTTTCCACAGTGTGGGAACGTAACTTTCTGACAGAGATCGGTTAATCAAGATGGATACAAGATGGTTATTGTATTGTTGATATGGATGTCAAAGTTCAAATTGTTATCAATGGTGATACCCAATAGTTTGGTGGTTGTGTCGGGTGATATAATGGTGCCATTAGTGGATATAAATGAGAAATCAAGTGGAGAGGACTTGTGAGTTGGATTAAAGAGGAGGAGTTTATTTTTTTAGGGTTCAGAAGAAGGCTTCGCTGTGTAAACCATTGTTCAACTGTGTTAAATGCCTTCTGGGTAAGAGAGAGAAGTTTAGTTGTGGATTTGGCTGAGTAAATAAGTGTGGAGTCATCAACATATTGTATGCATGTGACTTGGGGGATGGCTAAATGAAGGTCATTAATAAATATTGAGAAGAGGAGAGGTCCTAGTATGGACCCTTGAGGGACACCTAGGGTAACTGGTTGGAGGGTAGAAATAGTCTTATGCCAAATTACTGCCTGTTGTCTTTTATCTAGGTAGGACTGGAACCATTTTATAGAAGGTGCATCTAATGATAGGGTTTCTAGTATGTTGATGAGAATCTGATGACTGACCATGTCAAATGCTTTGGACAGGTCAATGAATAGTGCTGAAGAATGATTATTAAGGTTATGGTTTTTGTTTGTGCAATCTGTAAAGGAAAGGAGGGCAGTGGTAGTGCTGTGTGAAGGTCTGAAACCATGTTGACAGCTGGAAAGTAAGTTACATGCTCAGAGAAACAGCAAGCTTTTCCTTTAAAAAAAATAAATAAATAAAACATTGTTTCTGCAGGTGGGGCAAGGCTACCTACTCCCCCTGCTAATTATATACACTACCTCAGGGACTGCATGAACATGGGAAAAGGGCAAATTCTCCAACTCCTGTCTTTGTATGACCTTGCACATCTGTCGATCAGCTGCCTAGATGACTATATGCATTTGACTAGGCAGCTGTCGACTTGCAACTCATTTGACTGTCAGTAGCAGCCATATTATATTATATATGGATCTTCTTTAGAAACCTGACATCCCACTTACCCGAAATCCAAAAGACCGAGACAAAAAACCCCGACATCCAGGAATACCAACCATCCGGTAAGTAACCGATTGCCCAACCCGCTAACACACCAATACCGAAGCACAAAAACACCCCCCCCATGTGGGGGGTGTTGCCTCCCACACCCCCAAGACACCCCCCCAACTAAATATACCAACTCAGAGATTGCATTACCACAGAGGTAAGAGGCAAAGGTCAGCATCTTGGCCAAGTAGTTACTTACCGTTAGTGATTTGTCAGTGTTCCATACGGTCTTCCAGGATGTCATGATTTTCATCTCTGCCTTTTGTATTTCGGGTAAGTGGGATTTCAGGTTTCTAAAGTGGCCCATATTATACCTATATTTCAGGTTTCTAAAGTAGCCCATATTATATCTATATTTCAGGTTTCTAAAGTGGCCCATATTACATCTAGATTTCAGGTTTCTAAAGTGGCCCATATTATATCTATATTTCAAGTGGCCCATATTATATCTATATTTCAGGTTTCTAAAGTGGCCCATATTATATATATATTTCAGGTTTCTGAAGTGGCCCATATTATATGTATATTTCAGGTTTCTGAAGTGGCCCATATTATATATATATTTCAGGTTTCTAAAGTGGCCCACATTATATCTATATTTCAGGTTTCTTAAGTGGCCCACATTATATCTATATTTCGGGTTTCTAAAGTGGCCCATATTATATGTATATTTCAGGTTTCTAAAGTGGCCCATATTATATGTATATTTCAGGTTTCTAAAGTGGCCCATATTATATGTATATTTCAGGTTTCTAAAGTGGCCTATATTATATGTATATTTCAGGTTTCTAAAGTGGCCCATATTATATCTATATTTCGGATAATGTGCAATTTGGATCTGAAATAACAGGTAGGGAAAGAAGCAAGAAAAGGAGGAGCCAGCGTTACCACCTGACAAAAATTTTACTACTAATCCGAGATTCCCAAGGAAATAAATTATAAAGCGACAATACCCTGGGTCGAGACACCTGAATGGGAGGGTTTACTACATTAACTGCAGCTGACTGAAATTAGATAATCACATCAGGTAAAAAACGATTCACCAAATCTTCATCATGACCTTATAGTTACCAAAAGATGTATCACATTGAGGGATCTCATCTTCCACTTCTAAGTGGAGACCCACAACACCCCTTAAACAAAAAGGTAAAACAGCTTTTAACACCTTGAATAGGTTACACTGAGGCAGTGACCGAGTGCTTTCTATGGAGTCACAAAGTCTCATTTTTTTCAATCTTTCACTTACAGTGAACAGAAACACGAGATTATATCGAAGTCTAAAGGAACAGGCTGCCTGCTACTTAATGGAGACTTGAAAAAAACATCTTTGCACGTCAAAGCAGCATGCAAAGAGAATATGCTACAGGAGGTAACGATAAATCCTAATTAAAGGGACAGAAGCAACAGACACATTACCATCAGTCAGTAGAGAGAGTGCGTTGCTGTCAGCCAGACAACTTCCACACTTCACTGCACTAGTTAACCTTGGTTGGCATGAGCAACATAATAGATGGGAGCCAGGCAAATTAACACTTTTGTACAAATATTTAATGACCGAATTCCATAAGAAGCTATTAGAAAATGGCCACCTTTTAAATGTCACTTGTGTACATTGGGTGGCTCCTCTCACATTACCAGAGGTGAGGAACTGAAGCATAAAACCAGTTTATGATTTTAGCAGCGAAACCGAGGGAAGGAAGTGCAAAACCATTTCCCACTTTAGCAGTTATAACATTGAAATTAATATCAGGCTTACCACAAAAGCTCAAGGCATGTGTTCAGGCTCAGTAGCAGACAACCTATACCTGACCCAAGGTAACTTTATCCAGGAACCATAACACTTACTTCCAAGTCGCAGTGCAATACATTTGGAGCTATATTTATAGATGGAAGACCAAAATCTCAGAAATGTTGTTATTGGAAACAGGAACATTCTGCCCTTGCTTTTACCACAACCCAAAATCCAACAAAAGATTTCTTTGTCCTTCAGATATTAACATATAATGGAGGTGGACTTGGGAGTCATTATAGTTCAGTCTGTCCCTGTAATGTCAAATGCATTTTTCATACGGAGAATGCTTAATACCTCTTGAGCAGCTAAAGTTCCAGTTATGTACAAATATGAAGTCTTACACTAAACTGCAAGTAAGAAATCTAGGTGGTTTGCTGAGTGAAAATGTAGGGCTGTGGTCTGTATTATTCAGATGCCTGTTCAGCAATAATTAGTTTTAAAACATTGCCTTACAAGCTGTAGTTGACAACACTGTTTGCAACTCAGCAGTAGTGCAGTCTGATGAACCAAAGTTAAAAACACAAACACCAGTGCATTTGTTTGACATAGTACTGCACACTAGTAGTCTTGTCTGCTTCAATTATGCTTAGAATGGATTATGTATTAAACATGTTCAGTAAGGTCTGTTTAGCTAGACAAGAAGAAATGGTAACAGTAATAATCTATGGTTTCTTTCAGCACACCATAGCTACAGCAAGCACAGTTTAAATGAGTACTCCTCAAGTGTTTTGAGCTTGTCTGGCTGAGCCTTGTGGTGCATTTTTCACTAGCCTAATGCCATTCTGGGTGGCCACAAAGGGGAAGCATTATTTCTCTCTGGGGATAGGACCTGCTACACTCACAATTCATACCCAACCCTCCTCCTCTGCATTTATCTCCTTTTAATTCCACGCAGAACTCCACCAAACGATTTCTTGCATTTGCCTTGAAAGATCAAATTATGTAAATCCACTCTTCTGCAACCCTACACCTATCACACTGCATCCACACCCTAGCTGCTCCACTAACTCTCCTACCAGACTCCCTCTAAAAATCAGATTGTACAAACCCACCTCCTCTGCAGCCTTATACCCAACACCCTTCTACATTTCTCTACACCTATATAATCTTTGTATTCCATTGAAAAACATACATCTTGGCAACTTCAAAACCTTTACTGAATTACATAAAACTTAGAGCATCACCTTTATACATCTCACCAGACTTAATAGCCCTGACATCTGAAGAAATCCTATCATGGGTCTCTTCAACCATCCCACATGAAACTATCCTATTAGGTGACCTAAACAAAGATACCTCTGAATTGTTTTCATCCTCCACAAATTTCTATGTTTTCCCCCGGATTATCCAAACAACAAAGGATTTAACAAACCCAACTACAAAGCTATAGCACTAGACTGGGTACTCTACATTAAACTCTTTCTCAGTCTCAGGTTCCTTCCTAGGGTCCTTAAGTGACGACTTCTCCATATTCACCATAAGATACCCAAAACACACAACTTCATACTGGTAAGGAATCTGACAAATTCTGACAAGAAAACTTTGGTTTCACTCTAAAACAAATTAAATAGAACATATTAAAAACACTTCCACAGTGAAGCCACTTATGAGTTTATCAGAATCCTTCTCAACATATTCATTGCATGAGATTAAAAAGAATCAAAAGAAAACCCTGTTCCAGACTGTCAAACACCAAATTAACAATGAACAACAAGTATGAAAAGCACAGCTACAAAAAACAGCAAAGGTATGACAACTTTAGATCGCAGGAACTTAAAAACAGAAGATTAAGCTGACAAAAAGTGGCTTGTATACCTCTTTACAGACAGCCCATCATAGTAACCCCAAGTCATTCTGATTCCCTGTTAACAACCTCCTTAGTCCTCAAAGAACAAGACTAATTAACTCCAGATCATCCACCAATCCGACTGCATAAATAAAATGACTTGAATTGGCAAACAGCTACTTCGCTATTGCTTTACAAAACAAGCACCCATACCCTCAAAAAACAGACACAAATTATTTAATTCAAGACAATCCTTATTCCCACTATCAGAAAATACCTCTCCAATCTCAAACCTACAACATTAACTGCAGATAATTTCCCAACAGGATTTATTAAGATTGCTGGTAAGCACTTACACTCCCAATATCCATCCTCAAACATATCTATTAAAGAAGGATGCATTCCTCTCGTTTGGAAGAAATCCTACATTATCCCACTACACAAAGGAGGGAATGCTACTGAACTGTCCAAATACATCCCCTCCCCCACATTCAAAAATCCTCAAAATGTACACACACACACACACACACACACACACACACACACACACACACACACACACACACACACACACAAATCCCCTATCCACAAACTAGTATGGCCTCTGTCCTGATCACACTACCACAGCCCTAAACTTTCTTAAATCAATCATAACTGCAACCAAGGCACCCTAGTCTTTGTGCTGTTCCTTGACCTATCAAAAGCTTTAGTACATTTTCTCACAAAAAACAACTTCAACCTCTTTTTCTTATTCCAACCCATTTCCTGGTTTAAAACCTACTTCTCTGGCAGATTTCAATCACTTAAATGGTAATCTGAATACTTAATATTTTCTACCCATCTCTTAGGGGTCCCCTGCAGACCTCTCAACGTCTTAAAGCAAGAAATCTGGACAAAGCCATAAGGTGGGACATAGGCCCAACAATAGGGACATTTTCTAAAGATTGCTCTTATACACTTAGAAATTTGATAGAACAGGTTTTGCATTATCATGAAATTTCTTGATAGAACAGGTTTGGAAAACAGACCAAAAATACAAGGCAAAAATCTAGACATTCTGAGAAAATCTGTACAGTTGACAGTCCTAGGCCCCCTACTGTTCAGCATTTTTACAAATGACCTATACTCCACAGCAAAGAATGCCACCCTTATCCAATATGCTGATAACTCCACACTAATCCCAATAGTCCTTTTCTTTTATAGAAATCTGGCTCAACAGCTCTCAGCTAATTCTAAAAAAAACAAAAAAAAAACTAAATTACTACTATCACCCCCTAATCTCTCTCCCTAAGCAAATCACACCTGGCAAATGCATATCTAAATAATGCGAAGATCAAAACTGTATCCTACACTAAACCACTAGGTATCACAGTTGATGACAACTTGAAATTTGACTTCCACATCCAACTAGCTATTAAAAAGAACGACAAACCAAAAACTAGGCTATTGTATAGTGCTATGCTTTTCCTCACTAACTCAGAAAAAAATCTGTTACTTCAACCTATTTACTGCCTGTTCTCCTCCTCTGTGCAGCTCCATTTCTCACCGATCTATAAGCCACACAAACACGTACTGAACAATATTACAAGAGAAAAGCCAAATTCACCACTGCATATTCCTTACCGAATTAAACTGGCATGAGTTAAATAATTTTCTCACACATACTCAGCTAGTAGTTATCACAAATTGATACATCACCTCAATAAATATTCATAGGTGAATACTAGGCTAACTGCCTTAAAGGGACATTTTAAGCCTAGCCAATAACCCAAGGTCAGAAGAAAACCCTACACTTTGTGCTTATGAAGCAAAAACCTTAACCATTATGCCAAACCACCCAAGATTTAATCGATCTTCTACAGGTTTACTTATTGGACCAACATCTATGCTCAAAGAATAAACTCCTCACAGCCATAAGCAAATCAAAAAAATTTGAAAGAAACACCTTATTCCAACTGCATTTCAAAAATCTGGAATATAATCTTATCCCATGTAAAACTAATTGAAAATCAGCACTCCTTCAAATCTAAGCCAAAACTGCACCTATTAAAATCCTGGAAATGCCCCTGTTCACCACCAGAGTGATTTCAGGGTGACCAACTTTCTCAAACACCCCCATGTGTATAGTACAAGATCAGCATCCTCTCTAGATTTTACTCCTAACAAGGCAGTAAACTCATTTCATCCTACTCACCCCCTTACTTTCCAATAAAAAATCTCCCATAACTTCACATCATTTCTCTTCTTATGCCACTGTTTCTGCCAGATTTTTACTTCCCAATCAAAAATCCTTCAAATATGAAACAGAATTCTGCTTGGGCCTTACTTTCAAAACACAAATCTCTCACTTCTCTATATTTCATCACTACCTTGCTTCCTTTTTACATCCCTACTTTTCTACTAGCATCTTAAGGACTCACTACAGCCATCTCTAATGTTATTTTTATTGATTTATTTATTTTTATTTTACATATGTTTACTGGGAAAGTCAGACTGGAACGAGGTCCATTTACAGCGGAGACCTGGGGAGAAAATCTCCACGTCAAACAAAATGTGCAGTGGTAATTATACAATCAAAAGATGTGTCATACAAGCAGCAATAAATTTACAATGGCTTGTTCCATGCAAGCTTAACTTACACATAGTAGGCCCTGGATGGCAGCATTTGGGAGAAAAAAAACTCCATATTAAACAATGCAATCAAAAGAAATATCACACAAGACATAATAAATTCACAGTGGTTTATTCCAAGCAAGCTTACATCTTCATATCTTCATGTATCCCACAATACACTGTTCTCTAACACTACCTGCTTATAAAACTCATACCATGGCATTAACTTTTCTCATATGACACCTAGATGACTATACTACTTTTTAACCTTTCTAGCAAGCCATTAGAATGCTGCCAGTTACGTATTTAATCTATAATACAAATACATATGACCTGTATGAACATTTCTTCAAGTTTGTTCCAAACTTTTATATCTTGTAACTGTATTTCAACAAAAATTCTATAAAGTGTAAATCTCTCAAGTGGCCAAAAATTGTAGTTATAGTTATGTTTCAACTGCAAAATATTATTTATGCTTTTATTTGTATACAATATTCACATCTTAGCTTGGACATTAGTCCAACTTTCTTTGTATTACTATGGAGCTTTTCTCCCTGGGCTTCTGGTGAAAAGGCATAGCCACCCTATCAGACTTTCCTTGATAAATAAATACATACATACATACATACATATGCATTGATGTAGTCATAGTTACCACTGACAAAAGTGCTTAATTCTTGTACATTAAAGTGTTGCTGAAGGGTTGCATCCATCGTTTTTGTTTTTTTTTTATTCTAAGTTTGGTGTCTTTTAAGTGTTTTATCAAATAAATAAATAGCATATTTTTCTAAGTTAATGCAATATATCATGTGACTGTATATTTCTTGCTTAGGCACCTGCTGACATTTTAGTAAATAATTTTTCTTTTAATTATCAGCTTCTCCGTGTCTGTGTGGTTACTTAGGCTGTATAGGATTACAAACTGAACTTAGACTTTATTCATCTCAAAGGTGTAATGTGACAGCCACATCACAGATATCACTATTTTTGGCAGTTTTTACTGTTCGTTTTGAGTCAATGAAACTCCAGCATTGCCAGAGTTGGTTTTGTCTTGACAGGATCTAAGTTGAAAAATTACAACACTGCACATTTTCTAAAACTAAATAAACAAAACAAACAATAAGGTGCACAATCAATTTTTCAATCAACCCCCTGATCATAGGCAATCATACTCGATTAAAAGTTATTCAAAATTCAAAAAGGGAAACATCAAAAGTCCACTGGTTTCTGAAATTCTGTAGTTCGCCACGGAGAACACAGAAAGCAGTATCTCTAACTTTCTAAGAAACACAGATAATAAAAGTTCAGAATATTATTCTCAAAAAAGCTTAAATATTACAATCCATAATTAATACACCAAAAGCAACATTTCAAATGAAACAATCTTTTCACTTTTGGACACAGTGAAACTACTGGACTTTCTGATACAGTCATTATCTAGTTGCATTTAAATAGTGGCTATAAATTCATCATAGGCTGCATACTGGTTCTCACACCACCAGCATCATTCATTCTTCAATGCAACTTGCAAAAAACTTGAAAGCAGTGAGTGTAAAATTCAATCTTTTCAGCATCCCATCTAGTCTGTCTGAAAAGAAGAAAGTAGTTTAAAAGTTACAACTTTCCTTCATTTGACAAGTGATGATGTGATTAAGGCACTTAACACATTTAACCTTTCTAAACAGCAGCAGTCTGACCTACCTACCATAATGACCAAAGTTTACAACATTACTTGTGGCCTGTCTAAACACAACAAAGAAGTTTGTGTTAAATTTTGACATTGAGAAGGTGAAGATGTGATTAAGATATCAGACCCATTTAATCCTACAAAAGAGCAATAGTCTAGCTTAGATACCATTAATGACCAAATTCCTAGAGTACTGCAAGTGAAGAAAGAACTACATTTGCCATGCTTTCCCAACTAGAAATAAGGGTTCATAGGTAGGTACTAGGCTATTGGCCCTAGGGCCTATATAAGCCTAGCCAAAAGGTATCCTGGCTTTCGCCACCCAAGAAAATTATTTTGCTGCGCCACTGTCGAGCAGAGCCACAGAAGTGATCCCCGGGGTGAATTTCCTATCTCCCATCCAATCATCAAGATTTTTTTTGAAGAGTGCTAATGAGGAGCTTTGTTTGATATAGATAGGTAGTTTGTTCCAGAGTATGGGAAGTCTCTGGGACAGGAATCTATCCCTCCAGCATGTTCTGTTTATTGTGGTGACAAGGTTTAGGTCCCTAGAGCATTTAGCTCAGAGGGATTGGGATTTCTTTAAGTAGAGCATGTCCAAAAGCTCGGGGTTTGGCATAGCTTTGTGTGTTAGACAGAGATCACGTCTGAGTAGGCGATATGTGACGGAGTAAAGCTGCAGTTTTTTGAGATGGTCTGCGTAGGGCATCTGTTTGAGGCCGGTAATCTTCTTTGTGAGGTATTTCTGTGGCCTTTCCAGTTGTTGTAGATGTCTTGTGAGGTACATACCAAAAGGGGCATTGTACTCTACAATGGGTCTAATGAGTGACGAGTAGGGGGGAACAATGACCTCTTTTTTCCTGAATGAGAAACCTTTTGTGATGAGGTGTGCCACGTAGAAGGATTTCCTAACTACTGTGGCGATGTGATTATCAAAGGAGAGACTACTGTCTACCTGTGTCCCAAGGTCTCTTATCACACTTTCGGTGTTAAGTAGACTACCGGCTATGTGGTAGTTCATGGGTACAGTATTTTTACCAAAAGGGATGACAATGCACTTTTTGCCATTGAGCTTGGGGCCATGGCTTTGACACCAAGCATCTGTCTCAGCAAGGCCCTTTTGTAGGATGTCTACATCTTTTGGAGTTTTGATTATGGCTCCTAGTTTGCAGTCATCTGCGAACTTCGTTAGCCAAAGACCCTCTGTCTTAGCCTGTACTTCAGGGAAGATACCAAACAGGACAGGACCCAGGACTGAACCCTGTGGTACTCCACTTGTCACTGGTCTGAAGTCGGATTTGGAGTCTGCTGCTTTCACAGTGTGGGTTCTGTCAGTGAGCCAGTTGGCAACCCATCTTGTGACATAGGGATTTATACCTAGTTTAGTGAGTTTATCTATAATTCCAGTGTGGGGGATTGTGTTGAAAGCCTTGGCGAGATCTAGATAGGCTGTGTGAACCACCTTAGCCTCATCTATGGCTTTGGTGACCTCTTCAAAGAAATCTGTCAGGTTTAGGAGACATGATCTGCCTTTTACAAACCCAAACTGGGTGGGGTCCAGAGTTTGGAGATTACCAATGTCATTGTTTATAAGTTCCATGATGATACGATCCATAGCCTTGCAGACCAGGCTCATCAGGCTAATGGGGCAGTAGTTTCCAGGGTCTGTGGTGGCTCCCCCTTTGTGGAGTGGGATAACTGTCACTGTGTGCCATTCAATGGACACATAGCCTGAGGTGAGGCTATGACTGAACATGGTACTTGGGGTGCCAGTTCGTTCTGTATTTCATGTAGAACGCAGTCTGGGATGTTGTCAGGTCCCATGGATTCTGTGTTCTTGGCTTTGGAGAGTGTGTCTTTTACCTGTGCAGCCGTGATTACAGGAACTTTGCATTCTTCTGGTATAGAGATGGGCCCTTTAGGGGATGAGAGGGGGGTAAAGTTAGCACTGAACGTATCTGCCAGGATGTTGGCAATATCAGTTGGTTCTGTATATTTAGTGCCATTGTGCTGTAACTCAGAGCAGATCTGAGTGTTGCCATTGAGATTCTTGACATAGCTATCAGTGGCGATTTTGTTTTCATAACTAGCTTTGGAGGATTTTATGAGGGATCTCAGCTTCTTACTGAGACTGACCAGGGAGTTCCTCCAATAATGGGATTTTACTCTTTTTTACAACAATTTCTTTTTTCTGTTGTAGAGTTTGTTTATGGCAGGGGACCACCAGATTGGCTTCCTTTTTTGGAGGATAACATCTTGGTTCTGTTAGGGATTGCACGATCCATGCACTCTTGTAAGCGCTTATAAAGTGCATTTGTGTAGGATTCAGCAGTCATACCTCTATTGTCAGTCAGCATGGGTGTCGTGAAGTTTGCCACTTCTGTCTTAAGAAGCGTGAAGTTGGCTTTGGAGAAATTTTTATGGTGGTTTCCCTAATAGGGGGTGGGGGAGGGATGTGGATGTCTAGGGTGATTAGCTTGTGGTTTGATCTGACTAACGAGGAATTGACCTCTGGTGTGGAACACTGGTTGCTCATGTTGGTAATAACCAGGTCTAGGATATTGCTGACCCTGATGGGGTGTGGATAAGTTGATCCAAGGCATTGGAATTTATGAATTCCAGAAAACGTTGAGCACAAGAGTTGGTACACGAGTAGTTTTCCCAGTTACTGGTGGGGTAGTTGAACTCGCCCATTATTAGGGTGTTAGGTTGTACCCTAATATTTTCCAGTGTATCAAGAAATGAGGAGTGGGAATCCTGGGGCATGGTGGGGGATCTGTAGCAAGCAACAATTTGGACTGTGGTCTGGCCCAGAGTTAGTTGCACTTGGATAATCTCAGATGGATAATCTCAGATGCATTATGCTGAGCAACTAGCCTGGAGGTGTGGGTATCCTTAATGAATATGAACACACCTCCGCCTTTAGTGTTCCAGTCCAGGTTAGGTGGCCGAAAGGTGTGGTATGAATTATAGCCCGGTAATGCAGGGGTGCTCTCTGAAGCCTTGAACCAGGTCTCCATCACTGCACAGATGTCGATGTTCTCCATTTTAAGGAGTGCCTCGAGTGACTGCATTTTGAGGTTTAGACTTCTAACATTGAGTAGCAATACCCTCAGATTTTGCTTGCTTGTACCTGTTACGGTGGTGAATTTGTCATTTGAACCTTGCCTAAAAAAGTCACTATAGGGGTGGCTGGAGCCTCAGCCAGTATCTGGAATCCCAGGGGTGACAGGTGCAGGCCATCTCTGGAAAAGCATTGTGGTTTGTCGATCATGTCATCCCAGGCATACAGATACTGGATCCCCTTAGAATGACACCAGAAGCTCAGCCAATTGTTGAAGTCAATCATTTTGTCCTTATATTGTGGTATCATTCTGGGTGATGGCAGGATGCTACTCAGGGTTAGGGTCATACCTACCTGGGCTACAAGATTGGACAGCTCCTCCACGTCCCTTTTCATGTAGTCCATGGAGGTACATCTCAGTTCATTCACACCAACATGGACAATGACAGAGTCATATTTGTACTTGTTCTGGAGTGACCTGAGTGCATGCGTTATGTGGCAGATCCTGGCACCCGACAGACAGCTGACAGTAACTTTCTCCTTGTTTAGCCTGGTGAGTGGGACATCAGTGTGCCCAACTATACAGTCACCTATGACTAGAGTGCTGGGTACGTTATTATGCCTTATGGGCTGTGGTTGAGTGGCACACTGAGTTTGTGGGCTATGTGTCATTTGGGTTGTGTGGGGGGGGGGTTGCTTGTGTTTCTGCTTTGAAGGTCCCTGTTGCTTGGGCAGGTTTTTACTGAGAGTCAGCGCAAATGTAGGTGTGTGTCTTGTGTTTCTATGTGCGTGTTTTGGTGGTGTAGGTTTTGAGGGGCTATGTGATGAGTTTGGTGTGGTGCAAGTCTTTACCTTCTCCTCTTGACTGTCTAGTCCAGTCTTGGGTGAAGAGAGCTTTACTTCCAGTTGGCTATATAAGTGCATCTCTCTCGCAGATTGTAGTGTTGGGTGGTAGGAGGAGAGGGTTGTCTGTGTACATGAGGCAATTACTGCATTGCCCAGATTCATCAGGTAGACAGGAGAAAACCCTTAGACATGCCTGGATAGGTGCTTATTTGTCAAGTACTAGAAACTGTTTTCATCTAGACAAGTGAAAAAAGTTGAGTGCTGTAGTAATTTGTAGCTTATTTAGTGCTTACGAGTTCTGAACAAGTGCTGAGCTCAAAGAAACAGACTTGAATGCTGAAACTAAAAAAGTGGCTAGTTCTAAGAAACAAAATTAAGCTAGAAGGCTTCCCTCCAACACAGAAAGGCTTGGGGGCTCAGAAGCCCACTAACAGTCCTGGACACAGCAAATCTGTATCCAGTCTAGACTACCCACAGAAAGGCAGGAAACAAGCATAGAATTTTTTTCATAGAAGTCTGATGTCTAATGCTGTACTACAGTGTCAGCAATATATTTACCTGGCATGGAAACAGAACCCACAACCTTCTGCACTGTTCTACCCAGTATTCATGAATCACAGTGGCTAATTTTCAGATAAAACCAAGGGACTGTTACAGTCTAGTTATGCAAACTCATTTTAGAAAAAATAATAAAGCACATTTGGAAACTGTGCAATGTAAAACGGGCAAATGATATATTTTATTTTGTCAAGAAATGTCCAAACATACTGTCTAGACTGTCATGCAATTTACAAAAATTAGCTTGAAGGATGGCATGAAACAACATTCCAGTCATCCATGGAGTAAACCTACTTCAGATATATACATACCACTCAACCTCTTAGCCCAAAAAATCTGAACAAAGCCTGCCAAAATGGGAGTCGGATTTTAAATATTGCTCTTATAAACCTAAAAAAGTATCTAGAATAACAAGTCTGTGTTAAAATGCATTTTTCTAAAGGATATGAAGTCTGAAACTGAAATGTATGCCATTATTTTGTGATTTCATTCCTCATATCATCTCAGTGATTTGCCAGAAAAATACAAATTTTATGAAGAACAGGAGAAACGTTTAAAGCAAAACTCTGGACATTCTGCGAAAATCGAGTCATTTCAGAAGTATGGATATACGAAGTTCACAAACAGCCAGTATCTTATTTGTGTTAATTACTGTAAGCACCGAGACCATAAAGTTCAAAGATACCCCTTCTGAAGCTGTCATAAAACTTCTCAACATTGTATTCCTGACTTTCTACAATTTGTGATTCAAGAATTCCAAACTTTTTCAGAAAACTGAGAGTTTCAACATATCACATCATCACTAGGATGCAGTCAAATGGTCAGTTTAATAGAGTTATTCTTAAGGGCATCTTGATACACTGGAAAATATTAGGGGTACAACCCAACACCCTAATAATGGGCGATTTCAACTACCTCACCATTAACTAGGAAAACTACATGTACCAACTCTTTTACTCAAGGTTTTCTGGAATTCATAAATTCCAACGCCTTGGATCAACTTATCCACACCCCCACCAGGGGCAGCAATATCGTAGACCTGGTCACTGGAACAGTGTTCCACACCAGAGGCCAATTCCTCATTGGTCAGATCCGATCACAAGCTAAACAGCCTAGACATCCACATACCGCCCCCACCCCCCATTAGAGAAACCACCATAAAAATTTTCTCCAAGGCCAACTTCACGCTTAAGACCAGAAGTGGCAAACTTCATAACACCCATGCAGATGGACAAGAGGTACGACTGCTGAATCCTACACAAATGTACTTTAAGCACTTAAAGTGCATGGATTGTGCTATCTCTAACAGAGTGCAGGTACTCCACGACTATCGAAGTCAACCATCAACCAAAAAAAGCAAAGAATCAATAAAAGTTTTTTAACTTGAACAGCAAAAAAAATTTATTCCATGGGTTGTTAGCGCTTTCACGTCTACTCTGGATGCTTCTTCAGACTTTTGGGCGACGCAGTGGTGCAGCGGTTAATGCTGTCGCCTCACAGCAAGAGGTTCTCTGGTTCGATTCTCGGCTGGGGTGCCTTCTGTGTGGAGTTTGCATGTTCTCCCTGCGTTCGCGTGGGTTTCCTCCGGGTACTCCGGTTTCCTCTCACATTCTAAAGACATGCTTCTGGAGCATTTCTCCCCAGGCCTCCGCTGAAAACAGGATCTGTGGAACCTAGTCGGACATCCTGGTCAACAAATGTTAAATAAAAAAAATAAAAATAAATAAATAAACTTTAATAAAACACTTCATCACTTCTGTATTTAAATAAATATCAATTAAACAGTTAACCAATGAAAGCCTTTGTATGAATATATAACTATAAAAAGTCAGAAACTTCTAAATAAATAAAAAGTCAGAAACTTATATTGTGAAAATTAAAAATTCAAAATTCAACATTGACACTAAAAATGGATGTAGTTATTTATTGCTATACATTTGACTTTTTCATGTCTCTTGGTGTTAGTAGGAATATGCATTTTTAGAAGTTTTTCAGCAGTTTCATATATTTGAAATGTTTTTATCACATGCTGTTTTTATATGCTCTTGTGTTTTTAATAAATATCCATATGCTATTTGCCATCTGAAATGTTAATAACAGTAATAATCTATTACTACATCCATTTTTAGTGTCAATGTTGAATTTTGAATTTTTAATTTTCACAATATAAGTTTCTGACTTTTTATTTATTTAGAAGTTTCTGACTTTTTATAGTTATATATTCATACAATGGCTTTCATTGGTTAACTGTTTAATTGATATGTATTTAAATACATAAGTGATGAAGTGTTTTATTAAAGTCTGAAGAAGTGTCCAGAGTAGACGTGAAAGCGCTAACAACCCATGGAATAAAAGTTTTTTTGCTGTTCAAGTTTTTTTGGTTGATGGTTGACTTCGATAGTCGTGGAGTACCTGCACCTTGATATTGACATTTTTCGTTTGGGGATATAGCAGGTACCTTACCCTGAGAGATCTCTGTTTATTTATCATTACTATCTCTAACAGAACCAAGATGCTATCCTCCAAAAAAAGGAAGCCAATCTGGTGGTCCCCTGCCATAAACAAACTCTATAACAGAAGAAAGAAACTGTTGCAAAAAAAGAGTAAAATCCCATGACTGGAAGAACTCCCTGTCAGCCTCAGTAAGAAGCTGCAATCCCTGATAAAATCCTTCAAAGCTGGTTATGAAATCAAAATCACCACGGATTCTAAAGACAACCACAAATCATTCTATACCTATGTCAAGAATCTCAATGGCAACACTCAGATCTGCTCTGAGTTACAGCACAATGGCACTAAATATACAGAACCAACTGATACTGCCAACATCCTGGCAGGTTCAGTGCTAACTACCCCCCCCTCACCTTTACCCCCGGTCGAATGAACTTTAAAGACATAGAGGTAGGTGCGTGAATGTGTGCAACTTGACACTGTAAAAATCTACTGCCAATCAACAGCAGACCAGTGATCCACTGTGGCGACCCCTAACTGGGCAAAGCTGAAAGAGAAGTATTCCAAGTTTCCTTTCTGGTTCAGCCTGTGGAAGACATGTGAGACATGTAGGTAAATGCATCATTCTATTAGAGACTGTAATTTTACTGCTTTGAGCTGTACAGCTCATAGAGCTTATAGCAAATAATAGTCAATGCATTGTAGTTGCTGGATTGTTGCATTTGACAGAATGGCAGACTACATTATGAATATCCAAAGATGACACTGTTGTGACAGTAGATATTCATAATATAGACAGTACCCACATCAGTAGTCAGTGACATTAGGTTGGTGTGGGTGAGGCTTGGGCATGGCTTGCTACTGTCGTCTGGGGGTGAGTTTTCATAAAATAAAGCTATAACATTAGCTAACTGTTCTTAAACAGTATTATTTACATCACATAACGGCATTATCAGTGCTTTAAACCAAACTACTTGTAAATATTCTAAAAAAGTACTATATTTCTATCACATAAAACCATACTTCACAACCTTTATCTGGACAAAGCCAGAAATAAAGGGGGGACAAAGGCCCAAAAACAGGGACACTTTAAACATTGCTTTTACAAACTTAGAAAGCTGACAGAATAACGGGTTTTGCATTAGCACAAATTTTCTGGATGATATGAAGTCTGAAACTGAAATGTCTGCCATTATTTTCAGACATCGGTCCTCAATGATTTGTCAGTGATTTTTATGACAAACAGACCAAAAAATAAGCAAAAATCTGTACATTCTGTGAAAATCTGGACAGTTGAGAGGTATGCTTGCAACATTCTGCAAATGTTAAGAGACTACTTTTTTCTCAGGGCACAGGAGTTTGGCAGGGCTTGAATGATTGGCAGTTGATCTGACAGCCAGAGATGTCAAACACAACTGAAGCATTCCATTAACTCTTTCTTTGAATGCAAAAATAGAAAATAACACCATCAAAAATGGAGTGATCGTTTCTTTTTTATGTTTATAGCATGCATTCCTTAAACTCTTTCTTTGAGTGTAAAAAGGAAAATAGCATCGAGAAAGACAATTACCAAGTCTTTCTTTTAAAGTTTGCCCTGATTTTGTTTTAATTTACCATATAAGGGTGGCTGCTGTCCCCCCTTAACCCCTCCACCTTTTGTCTGAATTTCATAACTTATTTTGCAATATATGAGCAGAGGGTTTGGGGGTGGGAGCCCGTTTATAGTTTACATTTCATCTCTTATTTTTAGGATTAGAGTCTTGTCATGCTTTTACTTTTAATTTAATATATTACATAAGAGGAGCTGCTATTCCCCACTTAACCCCCCCAACTTTTTCTGAATATCATAAGATATTTCACAATATAGCAGTCAACGGGAGTGGCTTTACCCCTTATGGTTACACTGCATGTGTTATAGATTAGGGAAACATAACCACTTTATACTGCATGTCCTTTTAGGTGGGCATGTATCACTTTGATAACAATTAAGATAAAAGGGCAATGCTTCCTACAAACATCCTGGCTGCCAAGTGGTAGTCCCTTTCTTAGCCTTCACCCAGCATTGTATCCCAAAATGTAGCAATATATACAGCAAGTGATAAGAAAGAATCACAACTGAAGAGAAACTTGTTACTAACAGAATATTCTCTTTTACCAGCCATGGTCACAAAAAGGGGATGTGGAAGGCTGTACCACTCATTACTCTGGTCCATTATACTCTGGTATTTATTTGTATGGTTTTGATAACTTCCTTGGCAAGCTCTTCTTGACTATATTCACAAATAGAAATATAGGCATACATACACAGGTTTTCCTTTGCGTTTCTTTTCAAAATACTTTTAAAATAGTTTCTTTCCCCTTTGTCTATTTAGTAAATTAACAAGTCCACAGTATCTGCTTTCCACATGCTGACAATCCCGGATGAATATTCATGCAGACGAGTAAAACATCAAAATGTTCATTCATGAATTTAGTAAAACGTCATCTGGTGCTGGGTGCTGGGCAGGGCTTGCTACTGCACATCTGGGGGGGGGGGTTAATACAGTAAAACAAAGCCCCCGAATAGCCTTACTCATTTGTGCTGTATATGTGGTTGACATAACAGTTGAAACTAAAAGTGCAGTGATGAAACTGGTGACAAGTTTTTACTGAGTGGTTTTGTAGGGGAGAAATCCACTTGCAATGTCTATGTATGGAACTGCACCCCCATGATACCGATCTGTTCAAACTCCAGAGTTTGCACCACCTCAGAGAAAGGATAAAATCTGTTTTTAAACATAAGCCCTGTCTTACACCCATTTCAGGCAATGGATGCAGGGCGAAGTTGCACAATTGTCTCTATGCCTGCAAAAAAGAACTTGATTAAAACCTGTCATCCACGTTGCTGTGGTGACCATTTTTGAGAATAATGACCAAGATTTGCAGCATTAAACCTGTCCTCCATCCTCCAACAGCACAACTTACTTTTAGTACTCCTCACCCCCACCCCTGTTAAGTCCATTGTTTCAAAGTTACTTGGCCTTGCGTTTTTCTTTAACCCCTCACCCACCACTTCATTGTACTGAGGACATTAGGGCTGGCATGGTAGACATGACCAGATACTTGCTATGACTTTTACAACATAAGTAGTGTTAGTGGAACAACAGGTAACAACTTGCCATTGGTGTTTGAAGACCAGAAGGCTATGGATTCTACTCCCAGGGTGACTGATTGCGGACACTGCAATGCAACATCAGGGGGGATGGGTACTGCAGTCCTGAGCATCTCCTGCTTTGGATGAGACATTAAACCAAGGTCCTAACTTTTTGACCTGGTGGTAGCTAAGGCAGATGTAAACGATCTCACAGCACCTATCGAAAAAAGTAGGAAGTTTCCCCGATGCCCTGGCCAAAGTTCCCCCAGTAATGTAAATCCCACCTGAGGTCACATGTAACAAGAAGCCACTAGACTAGTGTGACTAACTTGGTCAACAAAAGAATAGACAGACAGATGAAATTATCCCTTCATATTCCCTAATTCCAATACAATGACAGTATTAGCAGTGACTCAGAATAATCTCACAGCAAAAAAAAAAAAAAAAAAAAAATGTCCTGCATTTGGTCACCCTTCAAATGTTGTCCTGCATTTGGTCACCCTTCAAATGTCAGTGCAGATCAGTTTGCAGCAGTATAGAAATGCTGGTCAAGTAAGTGTCAATCAAAATCTGGACTACTTACGGCATTTTTTTTCCAGTAAAGCCAACAGTCTTCTTTTATAGGGTAGCATGCCTTTCAATTGTCCAGATTTTTGCCTATTATTTTTGGTCCGTTCCTCATAAAATCTGTGGTTTTCTGGCAAACTAGTAAAAACGAAGGTAATAAAAAACAAGCTATACAACACTCCAAAGGAATGAGGCACAACGTCTGGATCACTTAAATTTAATTAATCAGATTTCAGTTTTCTGGGAAATCACCGAGGATTAAAGTCACGAAATAATGACATATTTGTGTTTCACACTTCAGATCCTTCGGAAAAATGCATGATAACAAACAAATCTGTGAGTTTGTAAGAGCAATATTTAAAATCTGTCCATATTTTTGGGCCTTGTTCCCCCCATTATTTTAGGCTTTGTCCAGATTTCTTGCACTAACAGGTTGAGAGGCATTATTTTTATTTTATTTATTTTACATTTGTTGACCGGGACAGTCCGACTGGATATATGTCCATTTTCAGCAGAGGCCCGAGGAAAAAAGCTCCAGATATGTAGGGCAGACAAAGGGAAAAGTTTCAGAATACAAATTTAAGGATAAATTATCAGATTTGCTAATCAACTTAACCACTGTGTCCTTTGGTTGTGGCAAGAAAATACAGTACTTGAAGGACCCACCTGGAACTAGAGACAGAACATGCAAATCCCACCCACCAGAACATCCAGTGGTCAGTAGACTCACACTTGTCTTTCTGTTTTTATTACTCACCAATCCCTATGCCACGTTAACAAAAAACACCAATCTTTTCCTTTATCATCTATCTTCCCAGTTCATCTCTGGGTTTTAGAATGCTGCAGTTAAGAACTGTATTTTCTTTTTCCCTTTAACATGTTGTTTTTACAATATAAATTTAGATTCTTGGTGTTGTAATCTATATGGTTGCTGTTTTTTTTTTAATTAGAGCTTGTTTGCTGTAGATAGCTGTAAACAAATTTCACATTCTGCATAGGTTTTCCTTTTATTAATCCCAGGATGAACCTGAACAATGATTCATGGAGATACTTTTACTCGTACTTCTCTGGTTAACAATGACGGAGCCAACCAAGCAGTAAACAAGCAGACCTTAAATACAGACATTTGTAGACCCCGATAATGAAGACTGCTTTTGTTTACCTACGAAACCAAACCCATCTCCAAAATATTAACAGTTACAGTACCTGTAAGCACCTTGACTTACTTTCTGAGTCTGCATTAAATTCAGATTTGTAGATATTCTGATATAGCCACTACTTCTTCTGCTGTTTTTTCCCGGTTAGGGGTCGCCACAGCGGATCACCTGTCCGCTCATGATTGGCAGTGGAGTTTTACACTGTTTAGTTGCCAGCCTAGCGCCCAACCTTCCACAGAAGGCACACACATGCACGCACTCATTCCCAGAGCCAATTTAGAGTGTCCAATCCACCTACAGCATGTCTTTGGGATGTGGGAGGAAACCGAAGCACCTGGAGGAAACCCACATGACCACAGGGAGGACATGCAGACTCTGCACAGAAGGCACCCCAGCTGAGGATCGAACCGGAAAACCTCTTGCTGTGAGGTGGCAATGCTAACCACTGCACCACTGTGGCCACCCTCTGATATATCCACTACTACTTGCCTTAAGACTATTTTTAACTCACCATACACAGTGTGGCACACAACACAGTTTTCTTTACATAAACATTTAGTAGCTGACATATAACTACAAAACTTACACCCCCACACCTGCTCTCGTAGTAATGTCAGAGCCTGATCTCTTAGTAATGTCAGTAGAGATAAAAGCAATATAAAAAAGCAAGAGAGCTAGAGGAGAGTCTACTGTATTTCTAATGCCCTGTATACTGATACACAATTTCTAATGTGAATTTAAAGCCTTTTTATTGAGTTACAGCCATGACTTTCCATTTTAAAGCTGAAATGCATTAAAGCAAAACCAACATATACAGCTATAGTTTACTGAATAGTGCTGGGTTTGTACTTATGGACAGGACATGCAACTGGTAAAGTCACAAGAATGAATTAATCAGAAAGATTAAATAATTTATAGATATGTACAAATTATTTAAAACAATTCTAAAAATAATCATCTTACCTTAAATTAACTGCCTTCACAAGTCCAGCTAGTATTTAAAAATACATACTGTGACATTAACGCCAGGGTCCAATAGCATTCACCCACTTTCCCTGTAATTTGAAGTCTGTGCTGCCCAGTGAAACTCTTGTTATATCACTGACCAAAAAGAATGCATGATGCTCACAAGCCTGAGAGGTCTCTGTAACTGTCCATATCAAAATAAAAGTCCCACACTAGGCACTCACACCCTGCTGCAACTGTCAGTCACTGATAAAGAGCAGATGATTTTTAAACAAATTCAGCAGTTTTTATTTTCCTGAAATTGTTTTGCTAGTACCAGTGGGTGTGGGATTCTGTAGTTATTTCAGGTTATTTTCCACATTTATTTTAGTTTCTGAGGAACTTTGTGCCTTCCCCAACAGGAGGCATATTTAGCATTTTCCTGATTGTTTTCTTGATCAGAGTAGTAACTCATAACTGAATATCACCCAGTGCGAAGAAGACCAGATTGAGCAGTGAAAATATGAGTTTTGTGTAAATGTGCGTCTGGTTTCTTTAGGTAGCTGTTTACAGAATGCAGTATCTGAATGCTTTCACACAAAATAACTCTATACTTGGCAAAATAATCCAGAAACCAGTTCTTTTTTTTGAGACAGATAAATAAAAATAAAAACACAATTTGGATGAACTAAAAGGAAGCATTATTGCTTGTGATATAACAACATGAGGCTTACTTTACAGAGTCAGGGTTATTGTCAATTTCATAGTTGTTTTTCTCTGTCTGAGAAAACTTCTAGCAGTAAATTTACTAAGAGCAACAAAAAAATGTAAGACAAGCCCAGGAAATGGAATGAAAGACTGATACAGGAAGAAAGGTTCATACCCACTGAATCCTTAACCACTGGTTATGATGCAGGGTCAGACTTAACATACTAAACTCTTTTGGGGTAACATACTAAACTTTTTAGGTGACTGTAGCTATCATTTATTAAGAAATGTGTAGGTGTCAGATTGTAGATAGCTGCAGCTATCTATCATTTACTGCTTCTTTGAGGAAAATGTTGCTGAAGACGGGGAACTTGTAGAAGGGTTATTTTTATTGTATTTAATCATGTGCTAACCAGTAAACCACACTACACTGATCCTTGGGGACATTTCTTCAGCCATGATCTTTGGCCACAACAGTAAAGGTAAATGCAAAATGCATACACAGTTTTAGTGTATGCAATCAACCAATAGATTTTAGGGGATAAATGAAAACCAGAGAACCTGAGAAAAACGTACAGACTAGACTCTACATGGAAAAAAGCCAAGCATCAAGATCCATCTCGGAACTTAGAAACAGCAATATTACTTGTTCATAGGTTCATACTAGGCTATCTGCCCTGGGGCAATTATAAGCCTAGCCCGATTCTGTATGGCTTACACCACCCCTTGATTTGAGTATACTGTGCCCTTTTTAAGGTTTACTTTACTGTGCCTCTGTCTAATAGTGACACGGGAGTAATCCCTGGGACAAACCTACGATCCCCCGTCCACCTATCGAGATTCTTCTTGAAGAGATTCAGTGAGGTGCTCTGCCTCACATGAACTGGAATTCTATTCCAGAGCGAAGGGAGCCTTTGGGTTATGAACCTGTCCCTCCAGCAAGTTCTATTTATTTCTTTGCTGAGGTTCAAGTCCCTTGAGCGTGTGGCTCTAAGGGATTTAGATTTACTGAGGTGGAGCATGTCCATTAATTCTGGATTTGACATAGCTTTGTATGTCAGGCATAGATTGCCTCAAATTTGTTCTTTTGGCTTTTCCCGGTTAGGGGTCACCACAGCGGAACTCCGGTCCGCTAATGATTGGCAGTAGATTTTTAAGGTGCCAAGGTGCCAGCTCGACGCCCAACCTTCAACGAAGGCACGCCCATTCTACGCATGTCTTTCGAACACCACTCAACTGTGGGGAGGATATACAGACTCCACACAGAAGGCGCTCCAGCCGAGAATCAAACAGGAGAACCTCTTGTTGAGAGGCAACAACGCTACCGCTGCACCACCGTGGCCCATCTTGGTAAGGTAGTAGACAGGAATTCCCTTCTGTAGGGCAGTCATTATCTATTTGGTATAGCAAATAAAGGGTTAGTCAAAAACTAATAAATCCCTGATAGTGACCCATGTGACCTGTGTTTAACTAGCAAGCCCAGCACCCAAGGAGTCAGCAGGGGTATGTGAAAGACCTTTTTCCAAATCACCTGTCATGGCGGGGGGGGGGTTCAGGGCAGTGTTGTCAGTAAATTGAGCACTCTAAGTGCTGATTCTATGAAATGCTAATGGAGTTTTTGATGTTTACCCAACCTCTGTATGGTAGTGGAGAAGGTAAAGTCAGACGGATGTGGGTGGGGGGATCCCCTCAAAATGCGGAGTGTATGGGATTCTGCCCCCGCAAACAAATAGCTTACTTTACAGTTTGTGGAAAGTGTCTTCGGCAAGTTTTTTTCAGTGAATTGGAGCATTCTGAAATTTATGTTCACCTATCGACACAAATCCGTCTTGCAGCTGACTTGACAGCTGCCAGTGGTGAGAACAGGAGTTTCAGTCAGTGATCAGATTTACAGAGGCATGCTCCAGCAGATGTCTATGGTCTTCACTTTACATCATTGCACATAAGGTGTGGAAATGGGGTAAGGGCAGGTTATATACAAAAGTTCACATGGGTCCCTGTGGCAGCAAGGATAAGGCTGCACTGGCAGTCCTCATTCTCTTACTGGCTGTGAAAGAGTAATCAGATTAAGGCTAGGCCAGGGAATGTGGAGATCAGCAACATGGAACTAGGCAGAGGCATCACCAGCAGCATATGGGGACAAAGAATAATACATAATTAAAAAAAATAAATAAATAATAGTTTAACACCAATACTGCTACCTTCTTTCTTCATTCAGCTAGCTTGTACCACAATAGTTTGGTCACTCAGGCATTTATTTCATTGTATTCTAAGACGTCCCTTGCAGAAAACACCGAAAAGGAATACATACTTTTTTCATTTTCTTCCATCTGCCTGCTGACCATCCATCCTCCTCAGATGTGCATGGACCCACTCATTTCCTGGTGGTGAAGAATGTCCTTACAGTTCTGTCAGCATGAGAGCTTCTACAGGGGACCAGCATTCAGACAGATAGGGAAAGACATTTGTGCTCTCGCTGGTATACTGACAATGAAAGATATTTTTCAATATTATCCCTAACCCCCCCAGGCAGTGACATGCAAACCTGCATCACCACAGGGACTGCCTAACACTCCAAGCACATCCACTCATGCACAGTCCCTCATATGCAAGGAAAACAGCTACCGTCACTGACTTGGGCAGCCACAGCTACATGTCTCTCCTGGACCAGCTCCTGCTTTCTTTGTCTGTGAGACTTTACCCGAGCAAGCAGGCATACCCATCCAGGAAACATCCTTTCTCCCTTCCAGGATACTCACAACACACCCATCCTGCCTGCCAGCACCATCAGTCATGCTGTCCACTAGCTGAACCTGGGTTATAGTCAAGACTTTATCCTTCTGTAGCACCAAGCTGTTTAAGACACTGGAAAGCTGTTTTTGAATGGGTAGTTAATTTCACATGCTAAGTTCACTGTGTAGAAATAATAACGCAGAAATAAAAGTCAAACAGCAGAGAGGTTATAGGTGCCTTCAGTTCTGTCCTTAGGATTTCTTTCATCTGTTTTCAGGGCCAAGTAAGTCCTGAAACACTTCTGGAAGCATGGATCATAATTCTGAGTTGTAAAACCAGCATACACTTCTTAAAAATGTATTAGCTTTTGTTTCTATAATTGATACTGCAGCTGAAAGCAGAAGATGCGGTAGCCACTGTGGGCATCTGTCTTTGATATAGATAATATTTGTATAATGTTATAATATAATGCTCTCCCCAAGTTTGGTTGTGGAAAGTACTGTTTGGATTTCTGGGACAAAAAAGTAATATATGCAACTGTTTTTCAGCCATTAAGACTGCCATTAAATCTGAAAATTTCTAAAAGTGGATTTTTATTATTATTTTTTTTATGAAGAGGATCTATAGTTGATGTTCATGTGCAATGTTGCCTTGCTACATTGCATCAAATGTGTTGCATACAAAAAAGAGGGCGAGAAATATTAGGAATGCAATATCACATTTCAAACTTTCATTAATGTTAAATTCTTACTCGTCTTGTCATGTATAATTCCATATGCAGACCTTTTAAAACAACTTGAATTACTTATCTGGATGGTTTGGCTGTAACCAGCTCTTATTTTGAAGGCAAGGCAAATCCCTCTCTAAAGTTCAATTGTGCCTGTCTTAAGTTTCACAGTATGCTTGGCTGAGTTCACTGATCTATTCAGAGCAAGGCATTGTTACAGCACCTCCCATAACTCACCATTACCTCTGCAGTTCTGTTATTCAAACCATTTTAATTGATACAGCACTACTTAATAGCTTTAAGTGCGGACCACAGTATACAGCAAATGCACGAGTATCAGTACTGCAAAGTCAGCTCTTATTAATAAATATTTTATCAGAATGCTGTGATTTCACTACTGATGATAACTTTTTCTAAAGCAGTATTTGAAATTTCTATTAATTCCTGTACTAGTTTTCCATTTCAGAAGAGTGACGTTAAAATACATATTGCTTTCCATCTCGATCTGCCAGAACTGCACTATGTATGAGCTCAGACTCCAGGATGAGATAGTTGAATCAATAAGCATGACCACACATTTCTACAGATTTTCTGTATGTACCCTGCCCCCTACCAACACATACAAACAACTGGTATTAGAATAGGATTTTTTTTTCCTGCCTTAATGAACAGCATGTTCTTATATTATCTTCTCATATTGAGGTACAAACTGTGCAGATAGACTGGCCATTTATTTATTATTATTATTATTATTAACTTGTTTTGCATTTGTTTACTAGGTTTGCCAGACTGGGTTTATTCAAAAACTCTTTCCAGTGGAGGCCTGGGGAGAAAAGCTCCAAATATGTACAAAACATTTTTAAACAGATATTCAGTAATATACATGAACAGACATTAAATAATATATATTAATTACACATACATTTATTAATTAGATCACATTCATGTGAAAGTAGAGGCAACTATTACAGTATGAAAGGTACTTATCCATTAACAGATGTTGAACATTGAGCATTTAAAGAGGTGTATTAGTGGGTTTGTCAGATAGATAATAGATCATGTGATTAGTGTTGAGACGTTCAAAGAAACGGAGCTGAGGAAACTAGGTAGAGCAGAAAATGTTAATATTGTAGTTAAGAGGATGGGTGTAAAGCACTATTTATTCACTTACTGAAATGGACTTGCCTTCGTTGAAGGTTGAACGTTGAGCTGGCACCTCGGCGTTCGTGAAAATCTACTGCCAATCATTAGCGGACCGGAGTTCCGCTGTGGCGACCCCTAACCTAAAAGTCAAAAGACAACAACAACAACTTACTCATTTACTTATTTTGATTGTTAACTGGATAAGTGGACTGATACAAGAAAGACTCTTTTCAACCACAATATGGGCCAAGTGGCAAATATGCAATAGGTATACTTAGACGTATCAAAATTTATTTTATTTTTACTGGGAAAGTCTGGCTTGGAACAGAGCCAATTTTCAGCAGAAGCCCAGGAAGAAACACTCCAGACCTATGTTTTTGTAACATGGGAGGAAACTGGAGCACCCAGAGGAAACCCACACAAACACAGGGAGGACATGCAGACTCCAAACAGAAGGCACTCCAGCCAAGAATTGATCTAGAGGACGTCTTGCCGTGAAGCAACAACACTACCACTTTACCACTGTGCTGTCACATAGATTTTTATAAGAGTTACACACTAACATCAATAAATATTCATAGAAACATCTTAATCTCAATAAGCAGGCATAGATTGTACAGAAAATGATATACAATACAAATACAAGGCCATGGGTGATTAGTTTGGCAGTTAGAACAGAGGATTAAGACTCAGAGTTGTTAAGTTGCTTCCTGTAGTCAAACATACAGACTTTGATTCCTTCCATACCCACTTACCTACTGTGTGACTCTGAGCAAGTCACTTAACCAAACAGTCTTCCTGGGCTGCCTCTGAGAAGAGACACTTGTATATCGTGGGCTTAAAAAACAAATGAAAACAAATGCAGGCATTCCTGCTAACGGAAGTTTTACAAAGTGCAACATTACATATGTACAGGTCTTCTGGCATTACAAACTTTTAAGACCAGCAGGTTACAATCAAGAAACTGTGGAAGTTAAGTGGTGGAGCTAAGATATGGCAAGGTAAGTTAGGAAATGTAGGTAATGTGGCAAGTAGGATAGAGATGATGCAGAAAAGAAACAAGTTGTGGCAATGATTATTTGATGTTATACTTAGCTGAGTATTAAAAATAGTCACTGCTACTTCAGATTTTCTTTGAAAAGTTGGAGTGTATGAATTGTGTTAATCTATCATTTGGTAGGCTATTCCAAGCACAATGGGGATAGTTTGGAAAGATCTTTCATAGTTACATGTAGTGAACTCTGATCTTTTCAGTTTGAGGCAGTTAACTGTTTATCTTAACGGAGTATATATACTTCTGCATCATTGATGTCTGTACGAGAGGGACAGAATTATTATAAACAGCTTGAAAGTTAGTGAGTTTATAAAGATTTTCCAGCATTTTCAAACCTTACTGAGCACCATGGCATGTGGTGCGAAAACTGCCTCACAGCTCCTTTACCCATTAGGGAGTACCTTCTTGTTAACTGCAACAAGAAAAGCACTTTTAAAAATATGATTTCCATACACTGATGCCACTGATAAAAACAGTAAACTTTAACCCTAGAGATAGTGTAGGAAAAGCTTGTGTTGCGTCCACAGACTTTAATGGGCGCACCACCATGCATGGGTAAATATGCCCCATTAACGTCTATGTTACCCCAAGGTAATGTCATGGTAGTAAATGCTAAATTTATTTGGGCTGTGGTTTAATAAAAAAATTTATGAATCTTTTTATTTAAAAAATGTCTCAAATACATAATTAAAGACAAGTGTAAAAATACATTGAGGCACTTGACACATCAAATGACATAATGTATATCCTAACATTAGAAAATCACTTTAACAAGTAGTTAGATTTGGCCAGAATTGAAAGCCAACTGTTTTTTTTTTTCGAATAGTTAGTTATATTCTCTACTGGTAGATAGATGCACTAATCTCAAACATTTTCAGCTGTCTGTAAGCGGTTAGTGTTGAGGCCTGACAGGAATACAGTGACAGGTAGAGCAAATTCTAATCTGGGCAGTAAAACCATAAGTGCTATAGCTCAAAGTTCCTAAGCAGGCCCAATATATCTTAGGCTGTTTTGAGTCACTGTAGAACTTGTGTGGTAATTTGCTTTGCATGATTCTGAGAGTTGAGAGTGCTGTCTACCAGAATGCGTAATTAGTAGTGTTCGGTGCCTGGATTCCAGTAGAGTGCATAATATATGGTTTACCTTTACAAGGTTGAAGTGCACATCTGTGACGGTCAGATGTGCGAAAGGACATTTTCCAGAGTTTGGAATATCAACCATGAAATGCTGAGCTCACAAAGTGCTTTCACTCATGTGAATTCTGCATTCTGAGTGGAGATCGTACTACAGTACCCCTTCCCTCACTGTAGTGCGATCTCGGAGTTAGTATATCCAATTAGCAGGGGACGTGGGGGGCACAGCCCCATGGGGTGCAGGAGGGAATAACAGTGTTTGGTGACACCCGGAAGTGACAGGTGTTTCGATGAATTTCAACATTCCCGGAATGTCAAAATTCATTGTTTGCACTTTCGGTCTTGTCAAGATTTGAAAGTGCTGTTTCCAACCTTTAGAGTCGGATATTTGATGAGTAGCACAAGTGTGTTGTGACCTTGTAAAGGTAAACCTAATATTTATTTGTTTATTTATTTTTATTTATCCTTTGTTGACCTGGTTAATCCCATTAGGCTAGTGGCCTGTTTTCAGGAGAGAACAGAGATTGTATTTATGCTACTTGAGGAAATTTGGCCAGAGCATCCGGGAAACGTCTCCTGCTCTTTTTGATAGGTACCATGGGATCATTTACATCCAGTAAAGCTCACCATTTCAAACAGATGGACCTCGTTTTAATGTCTCACCCAAAGGACGACACACTCAGGAGTGTAACCCCCCCCCCCCGCTGCATCTGCAATCCATCTACCTAGTTTAGAAAAAGAACCCACGTCATTATCCACCAAAGGCAAGTGTGAGACCTGTTGTGACAGGCTTTGAGTCTGACATGGCGCCAGCAACTCTGACCCTGTGGGTTCTGTCACTCAGCCAGTTTGCAACCCATCTTGTGATGTATGGGTTAACATTTAAGCTGATGAGTTTTTCAATGATACCGAGTGGGTATTGTATCGAAGGCCTTAGCCAGATCGAGGTAGGCTGTATGGACTGCCTTTCCCTCATCAATGGCTTTGGTGACTGTTTGAAAAAGTCAACCAAGTTTAAAAGGCATGATCTGCCTTTGACAAAGCCAAACTGGGTTGGATCCAAAGTCTGCAAATTCCCTATGTCTTTATTTATGAGGTCCATTATGATCCTCTCCATGGCTTTGCAGATAAGGCTTGTCAAGCTAATGGGCGGTAATTTCCAGGGTCTGTGGAGGCACCGCCTTTGTGAAGTGGGACCACAGTTGCAGTGCGCCACTCCTGGAGTGCGTATCCAGAGGTAAGACTTTGATTAAACAGCTGTCCTAGCTGTGGGTTTAATTCCTCATTGAGTTAGTGGAGCACACAGCCGGGGACACCATCGGGTCACATGGATGCTGTGTTTTTGCTTTGGAGAGAGCAGTTCTCACTTGGGCTGGAGATGTTTGGGGGCTGCACTCATTTGGTATAGATATCTCTCCTTTTGGGGAGGGGAGAAGTTTGCACTGAACCTGTCAGCCAGTATGTTGGCAATGTCTGTAGGATCAGTAATCTTCACATCATTTTGAACTAGTTCTGAGCATATCTGGGAGTTTCCTCCTAGGTTTCTAACATAGCTAAAGAAGGCCTTATGATTGTCTTTTGAGTCTTTAGCTATTTTTCTCTCGAAATTTGCTTTGGATGATTTTATGAGAGCTCTTAGTTTTTTACTTAATACTCATTGCTGCTAACGGAAGTTTTACAAAGTGCAACATTACATATGTACAGGTCTTCTGGCATTACAAACTTTTAAGACCAGCAGGTTACAATCAAGAAACTGTGGAAGTTAAGTGGTGGAGCTAAGATATGGCAAGGTAAGTTAGGAAATGTAGGTAATGTGGCAAGTAGGATAGAGATGATGCAGAAAAGAAACAAGTTGTGGCAATGATTATTTGATGTTATACTTAGCTGAGTATTAAAAATAGTCACTGCTACTTCAGATTTTCTTTGAAAAGTTGGAGTGTATGAATTGTGTTAATCTATCATTTGGTAGGCTATTCCAAGCACGATGGGGATAGTTTGGAAAGATCTTTCATAGGCACATGTAGTGAACTCTGATCTTTTCAGTTTGAGGCAGTTAACTGTTTATCTTAACGGAGTATATATACTTCTGCATCATTGATGTCTGTATGAGAGGGACAGAATCATTATAAACAGCTTGAAAGTTAGTGAGTTTATAAAGATTTTCCAGCATTTTCAAACCTTACTGAGCACCATGGCATGTGGTGCGAAAACTGCCTCACAGCTCCTTTACCCATTAGGGAGTACCTTCTTGTTAACTGCAACAAGAAAAGCACTTTTAAAAATATGATTTCCATACACTGATGCCACTGATAAAAACAGTAAACTTTAACCTTAGAGATAGTGTAGAAAAAGCTTGTGTTGCGTCCACAGACTTTAATGGGCGCACCACCATGCATGGGTAAATATGCCCCATTAACGTCTATGTTACCCCAAGGTAATGTCATGGTAGTAAATGCTAAATTTATTTAGGCTGTGGTTTAATAAAAAAAATTATGAATCTTTTTATTTAAAAAATGTCTCAAATACATAATTAAAGACAAGTGTAAAAATACATTGAGGCACTTGACACATCAAATGACATAATGTATATCCTAACATTAGAAAATCACTTTAACAAGTAGTTAGATTTGGCCAGAATTGAAAGCCAACTGTTTTTTTTTTCGAATAGTTAGTTATATTCTCTACTGGTAGATAGATGCACTAATCTCAAACATTTTCAGCTGTCTGTAAGCGGTTAGTGTTGAGGCCTGACAGGAATACAGTGACAGGTAGAGCAAATTCTAATCTGGGCAGTAAAACCATAAGTGCTATAGCTCAAAGTTCCTAAGCAGGCCCAATATATCTTAGGCTGTTTTGAGTCACTGTAGAACTTGTGTGGTAATTTGCTTTGCATGATTCTGAGAGTTGAGAGTGCTGTCTACCAGAATGCGTAATTAGTAGTGTTCGGTGCCTGGATTCCAGTAGAGTGCATAATATATGGTTTACCTTTACAAGGTTGAAGTGCACAACTGTGACGGTCAGATGTGCGAAAGGACATTTTCCAAAGTTTGGAATATCAACCATGAAATGCTGAGCTCACAAAGTGCTTTCACTCATGTGAATTCTGCATTCTGAGTGGAGATCGCACTACAGTACCCCTTCCCTCACTGTAGTGCGATCTCGGAGTTAGTATATCCAATTAGCAGGGGACGTGGGGGGCACAGCCCCCGCATGGGGGGGGGTGCAGGAGGGAATAACAGTGTTTGGTGACACCCGGAAGTGACAGGTGTTTCGATGAATTTCAACATTCCCGGAATGTCGAAATTCATTGTTTGCACTTTCGGTCTTGTCAAGATTTGAAAGTGCTGTTTCCAACCTTTAGAGTCGGATATTTGATGAGTAGCACAAGTGTGTTGTGACCTTGTAAAGGTAAACCTAATATTTATTTGTTTATTTATTTTTATTTATCCTTTGTTGACCTGGTTAATCCCATTAGGCTAGTGGCCTCTTTTCAGGGGAGAACAGAGATTGTATTTATGCTACTTGAGGAAATTTGGCCAGAGCATCCGGGAAACTTCTCCTGCTCTTTTTGATAGGTACCAAGGGATCATTTACCTCCAGTAAAGCTCACCATTTCAAACAGATGGACCTCGTTTTAATGTCTCACCCAAAGGACGACACACTCAGGAGTGTAACCCCCCCCCCCCCCGCTGCATCTGCAATCCATCTACCTAGTTTAGAAAAAGAACCCACGTCATTATCCACCAAAGGCAAGTGTGAGACCTGTTGTGCCACTGACACTCCTTTGAATTTTAGACAATCATTTTTTGAATCAATTGCAAAATTTGTTGTCAAGCAGTAATTTCATATTAAACTGAATCTTGCTGTAATTCAACTGATATTGATTGAGCTGGCCTGAGTTCTTTAATAATTACAATATTATTAGCACAAAAGTTTAAAATTACGGTATGGTAGGTCCTAAGGCAAATTTTTTATGTTTATAGAGAAGCAAAAGAGACCCAGAATAGAACCCTGAGATATACCCCTTTAGGTATGTCAGTTACTGTATTGAGTGGTAATTATGTCTCAATACCATAAATGAGCTATTGGCAAGATAATTATTGAACCAGGCAGAGGCATCCTTTGAGAAGCCATACTCCTACAATTTCAATAACAAAAGGTCATGATCAACAGTTTTGAATGCCCTTTATAGGTCTAGACATATAGTGCCTCCAATTAGCCTTTTTCCATGCTTTCATAAATGTTTGATGTTAAAGTGAAGATCACTGTCTGTGTATGTATTTTGGTCTGAAACCTTGCTACCTGTCTGACAACAGATGGCATAACATATTCAAGTAGCCATACTATCGCCACTTGCCAAAATTATGGAAAAGTGCATGCACAACCAACTAATGCTCTATCTAACCCAAAATAAACTACTCACAGACTCTCAACATGGATTCAGACCCCATCATAGTACAACCACTGCCCTCCTCTCTTTTACTGAAAACATTAATCTTAACCGGAATAATAAAAAAATATCCTCCGCTCTCTTCCTGGACCTATCGAAAGCCTTCGATATGGTAAACCATCAGTTACTTCTATATACTTTAAAAACCATGTATCTAGATACTCCAGCCCTTGACTGGTTTCAAGCTTACCTCACTGGGAGACAACAAGCAGTAATGTGGCAAAACAAGCTCTCCTGCCTACTACCAAATACCATAGGAGTTCCTCAAGGTTCCATATTAGGACCTCTCCTCTTTTCAGTCTTCATAAACGACATCCAAACAGTCATCCCTGAAGCCACCTGCATTCAATATGCAGATGACTCGACTATAATATGTTCCAATGCCTCTCTTGCAAATCTACTAACTACCACCCAACATAGCTTCACCAAAGTCGAAAACTGGCTTTCCAACCATATCCTGATCTTAAATCCAAACAAAACCAAGTTACTTCTCTTCTACCCAACCAATAGATCTCCGACTGAAAACTTCACTATAAAATCCAATAATGGGACCATCATCTCCCCAGACACCTATACAAAGCTATTAGGAGTAAACATTGACAATAAACTCAGATTTGATATACATATCAACCAAGCCATTAAGTCAGTCAACAAGAAACTTGGGACCCTATATAGAATTAAAGCCTTCCTTACCACGAATGCCAGGGCAGCCACAGCCTGTTCACACCTTCTCTCTACCCTACTATATGCCTCTCCTGTCCTCACTCACCTTAACAAATCTGATCTGGCCAAGCTCTCATCCTGCTATAATCACATTGCCAGGTTCGTTACAGGCCTACCCTACAGAACACACCACTGTACTAACCTGAAAAAGCTTGGATGGATAGAATTCCCACACCTTCTTCACCAGTCCCAACTCATAGAGGCCTTCAAAATCCTTAAACAACCTGAGAATACCCCAGCACTAAAAAACTTAATGACTCCCTACTCCAATCTAAGCTGCCTTCACTCAGCAAACAGACTCCTTGTCCAAACAACTAAATCTCTCAACCTAGGTGGTGACGCGCTATTTGCCAACACCACTGGTAAAATATGGAACTCTCTCCCAAATAACATCACGCTTGCAACTTCTCTAAGTCAATTCAAAAATAGTCTAAAACTCCACTTCAAGTCACACTGGCTATGTCCTTGCTCAAACCCAGACTAGCTCTGTGCCATTAACTAAAACATAAACAACTAGCTAAGATGATAAGTACTTTGTATACTGTGATAAAGAAATATGTATCCTGTCTAACTCTATGTCATTATACTGCCTACCGTCCTTGCTAATATGTTATTAATGTTACATTTGTAGTAATCTCAGAAATAGTAATGGCAGTCTTGTACTTGTATGTAAATAGCCTATGTTTTTGTTAAGTTCTTTCAGCTCATTTACTGTACCTAATTATCAATGTAACTCTGTTGGAGCTTTTCTCCCCGGGCCTCCACTGAAAAAGGACATGTATCCAGTCGGACCATCCCGGTTAACAAATGTAAAATAAAATAAATAAAATAAAGTATTTAGTCATACCTTGTCCTTTGAGTGCAAAAATGTTAGAGAATGTTCTGTAATCATCAGCATGAGAGGGTGTAGAGAGTTTTAGAACTTACACATGCTTAGAACTAGGTAGGCTGACTAGTTGTTAATGTTAAGTTCTAAGTGTATGTTAATGGTTCTGCTAGGATTTCAGCTTTTGGGGTAAATAATGGAGGTGAGGGGATGATTAAAATCTATACTGGATAGGTGTTTGTTAACCATTTCATGCTAACCTCTTTAAAGTACAAATGTGGATTTGGTAAACTCTGAGGAACTGAAGGGACCAAAGTGCCCAAAGTGAGGGAAGTGTAGTTTTTAGTCCCAGTGCTGGTAAGCAAATAGAACCATGCAGGGCCTCAGTGCAGGTCTGGTAATGACAGCCCTGAGGGAATTCAGTTTGTGCCAGCAACAGAAGGACCCACATTTCTGGTATCAAGATTTGTTTCTGTTAGGCTTATTTTCAAGTGACTACCTGCAGTGATATGAGTGTTGTATCCTGTAGCACAGAAAAACATTTTACAACAGATTAGTACAGTGAATGTTTCCAAACCATGCTGTAGTGCAGCTTATCTCTTTCATCCATGCTTTTATGTGTCCATCCATCCATCCATCCATCCATCCATCCATCCATCCATTCATTCATTTTCTATATCTGACGTATTCATTTTGGACATTTGGGACCCAGAATCTATTTTGGCATGCAACGGGCACAAGAGAGAGAGAAAGCCACACCAGCCTAGATGATAGTCCATTGCAAGGCACACTGACTCACACCTAGGGTCAGTTAGGCATCACCATTGAAGGCATTTTGGTGGCACACAGTGATAATGTCCGGACTATGTCCCAGGTCACCTGGGTTCACTTAGTGACTCAGATGACTAACAGAGTACTAGGGAGGGATGTAGCAGTCCTGTGGGCATCCCTGTGATGATCTCTGGTGATGGCTTAGGATGTCACATATAGGAGGCATGGCCAAAGACTGGAATAAGGTGAGAGCATAGCTGAGCAGACGTAGGGTGAGATGTTGCATGCTCCCATTCCCCACCTCATAGCACATCACAGAAGACTGCACCTGGAGGGATGGAGTAACAGTAAGGGTAGAAAAACAGAAAAATAAAACTGGCTTGACATTACAGCAGCATCAACTCCCCAGGACACCCTTAAGATCCTTGCTGGCCCCTGGATAAGAAACAGGCATAGGACCAGAGCATAAGGAGTGCCAGTAGATTAGGTGAAGTGGAACAGGGAATTATGATGAGGTTTCTGAATCGCTCTCAGAATCATGCAGAGAAAATAACCACACAAGTTCTACAGCAACTCAAAGCAACCCAAGATATATTGCGCATGCTTAGGCCCTTTGAGCTATAACCCTTAAGGTTTTAATTTCCAGATTAGAGCAGTAGTGAAAGTCTAGATCTGATCCGACAAATGTCTAGCTTTCCAACAGTCGTATCAGACAGACTAGGATAAAAATGAATGTGATGTTATCAGCCTTGCCTTTATTCTCACTGATGGGTCAAATCCAATCATTCAGATCCATTTCCAAAGCTCGAGGTCTTGAGCAAAGCTTGTGGGCATCCTTCCCTACTCACAATGTAACTCCCTAGCTTCCCCAGATCTCGTTTGCTGCACTGCAAAGGAGGTTTTCTAGCAAGCTCTGGGCTAAGTGTTTCTTGACATTTATAGTATCTTTCCTGTGAAATTTAACCTTTTATCCTTAGATTAGTTTTTTCTACTTAACTGTTTATATATCCTTACCCTGTTCCTTTTTTAAAAGTATAGAGTGAGTGTTAGTCGCCTTTAGCTTCTTTCGTTAGCATCCGTTTAAGTTGGAGGATGATTATTCAAAAAAAAAGTTTTCTCTTTCCTTCCTTAAAATTTCTGGTCCGTTTAAGTTAGAGAACTGGTTTTGGGTGTTTGTGTGCGTGTTTCTCTTCTTTCTTTCTTTCTTTCTTTAGATAAGATATTTCAAAAGCAGGAAGGGAAGCCTCTTGGCTTCAAAAAGTGTGAGCAATGTGAAAAAAATGCCCCTTAGCGATTCACACACTTTATGTGTGTATTGCTTGGGGCTTATTCACAAGCAAGAGTCATGCTCCATTTGCCATGGATTCAACCAGAGGGCACTGATGGAGCGCAAAAATAAACTCATCCTGAAGGGGTTGTTAAAACCTCCCTTTTCTGAGGCTATATCCTGGAGTCTACTTCAAAATCTGACAGGTTGGAAAAACCCCAAAAACGTGCTTTTTCGGTGCCGAAATCTACCTCAGAGCCAAAGCAAAAAGCACCTAAACTGTCGGCTCCAATGGAACCCTCAAAGCAGGCAACTGAAACTGGATCCAAGACTTCTTTGGAGCAGTTGGAACCCTCTGCTCTGAAGTCTGTCTTGCCTACTGAATTCAGGTATCAGAGCCAATTGCCTTCTTTGGAACCAATCCCCTCTTGGCTCCCATCACCCTTTTTGACAAGATCAAGATCTCCTACCCTCTCTACTCGGTCCACCAGGAGTCTTTCCAGTGAAGATGTGGATAGGGTATTGCAGAGTTTGCTAAAGACACTGCATTGGCCAAATTATTATTGGGTCTGAACCCAAAGTAATCGGATCAGACACAGTCTTCCCTTTCGGTGCCTGCTCCTCCTCTGATCTGATCTTTGGTTTCAGAGCTGGAAGATTCCAACATCCAGCTTGTGTCGGTATTGGATCCAGGACCCAGAAGTTCCTTGAATCTGGTATCTGCCACAAGTGTTTCCACCCAGTTGGAGCAGGAAACCTCTGGGAGCCGACACTCTCTGGTCGTGTCCGCAGAGCCGGTTCAGATCTCATCGGATCTGACCCTGCCTCTGTGGGCTTCTGCATGGGTGAGTTCAGCTCCTACCTCTGCTTCAGAGCTTCTGTCTTCTGCTCCAGAGATTCTGTTGGCCCCAACAACCCTTTTGTCAGATCCGGGGTGTTCTTCAGAGCAGGGGCAGACTGCCTTTGAAGTCATGAGGAGGGTTCTGACTACTTCCAAGTCTAAGACACAATCCCCCTCAGATCTTCCTCCCAGTTCTGTCCAGGTGTCTGGCTTCTCACATACCCTCTCCACACTCAGGATGTCCAACAGGGAACTCCCCCTCTTCTGAAACCTCCCTAGAATATCCCACTGAAGAGGCCCCTCAGAAGAGGACCAGCAAGAGGAAGCATCTTGACTCCCCAGAGGAGTCTATCACATCTGATACTGACCTTGATGAAGCAGAATGGTCCACATGATCACCTCCTGAGAGGTGACTGGGAGTCCACATCCCCTTTGGCTGAGGAGTCGGTTTACTGATGGCGTTTGGGTCTCGCCCTTCGACTTCTTGGATAAGCCCTCCTTCCAATGAACTTATTGAATTAATCTCTCAGAAGGCTTGAGAGATCCCAGATTCCATAAATCCTGTTCCTAGGAAGCAAAATAAATACATTACAGCCCCTAAGAACAAGACATTCTTGACAAAAGGTGTAGCAGTTGATGCCATGGTTGTGGTGGCTGCCACCAAAAAGGAGCTATCCAAGACCAGCTCCTCTATCCATCCTCTGAATAAGGATTCCAGAATCATTGATAGGTATGGGAAGCACATCTTTTTGTCAGTGACCTTTGCCTTATGGTCACTGAACTACCTTACCCACTTCACAAGATGACAGAGGGACATGTAAAAGGAACTGTCAGACTCCCTCCAAAGAGCTGTAGCTGATGTGGCAGCAGATAAAGTCAATGCTCATTTCAGTCATGAACTCATCCATAAGGCTCATATTGTATGCAGCAGATGGAATGAGTAGGGTAGTGGGCTCAGGCATCTCTCTCAAGAGGCAGGCCCGGACGCACCTGTGCGATTTCACGGAATGTTTCACGTCTTCCTTCATTAACCCCCCTTTTGATTGCTCTTCTCTTTTTGGGCCTCCAGTTAAAGAGGCCCTTATCAGGTGTGAACAGGAAGGCAACACCTCATCTGCCATTGGACTGCACTTTTCCACACCTACCAGACCCTTCCCCAAAGGTCAGAGAGGCAGTACGAAAATGTGCTTCAGAAAGTCACAAAGGTCTTTCCAGGACACACAAGGTGAAAGTTCCCCTATTGGCAGAGGGAGGAACAATAATGGAAGATGCTGCCCTCGAGGCAGTGGAGGCCCACAGAATCAGGGCTCCAGAGAATCTTTCTTTGGTAGACCCTTCCAGCACTCCTGAAGGAGTGCCTGATTGCTCACCTCTGGAGGCAGTCGGGGGTTGATTGTCCCTGCACCGTGAAACCTGGCAAAAGATAACAAACAACAAATGGGCACTGGACACAATATCCAGAGGATATGTCATTCCCTTCTCCTTCCCTACTCCCATAAACAAGTCAATTCCAGACATTCCACCCAATCAAAAGGAACAAGCAACATTAGAAATCCATCCAAGAAGTCCCCACAGACCAGAGAGGATCCAGAACTTACTCAAGATTCGTTTTAGTTCCAAAGAAAACAGGGGACTGGAGACCCATTTTGGTCTTCAGCAGTTTGAACAAATCTGTGAAAAAGACTAAGTTCCACATGGTAACACTGCAGTCGATACGTCCATTCCTGGAAAAAGACAATCGGATGTGCTCTATAGACCTTCCGGATGCGTGCTACCACATTGAATGGAAAGGCTATCCAGAAGGTACTTGTGCTTCTGGCTAGGAGCCAATCACTTCTAGTTTTGAGCTCTGCCCTTTGGTCTCACTACAGCCCCCAGAGTGTTCACCAAATGCATGGCAGTAGTGGCGGCTCACCTGAGATGCCAAGGATTCCGGGTGTTTCCGTATCTGGATAACTGGCTTATAACTCCCCTGATCAGTCATCTTCTGCTACAAGCTAGGGGCTGTACACTTCAACTCTGTTCCTCCCTAGGTATTACCATAAACAATGAAAAATCTGCTCTAGGGCCATGTCAAAACTTAGTCTTCATAGGAGCAGAGATAAACACAACTACACTGATAGCAAGACTCCCACACAAAATTATGATAACCAACTCCTGCAAAAAGGATCTTCAATGGTGGATTCACTCTCCCTTAGTATCTCAAGGCCATCACTTCATCTGCCTTCAACCAAGGCCACTGTGACTATCGATGCTTCCCAGATAGGGTGGGGGAGCATTATCTAGAGAAGACAGTTCAAGGCATCTGGCAGGAACAAGAGACTCATTTGTGCATAAACATCCTGTAGATGAGGGCAGTGCTTTTAGTGTTGCAATCATTTCAAGACACTCTCCCCTCTAGGAACAATAGCAATCCAGTCAGACAGCATGTCTATAGTGTGGTACATAAACAAATGGGGGAACCAGATCTTAACCCCTTTGTCGAGAAGTTATGAGGGTCTGGCAATGGGCAACAGCTTCCAAGCACTTTCTGATAGCAACACACATCCCGGGGAAATATAACGTGATTGCATACAAATTAAGCAGAGCCATACTATGGCCACACGAGTGATCCCTCAGTCAGAAAGTTACGGAATAGATGTTCTGGAAATGGGGCCAGCCTTGCTGCGATCTCTTCACCCACCAATGCCAAGTGCAGCAACTACTTTGCCTTGATCCTTCCACGGGGGAGTCACTAAGGGATGCACTTGTTCACAATTGGCCTCCGGAACTTCTGTATGCTTTTCCTCCAATCCCTCTAATTCCCAAGTTTTTGCAGAAAGCAAGTTTGTTGGTGACAACAATAATTTTGATTGCTCCCTATTGGCCTAGTCAAATCTGGTTTCCCTTTCTTCAGCCTCATCTTTGGGACAAACCGTGGATTTTGGACCCTGATCCAGACCTTCTGACTCACCCATCAGGAATGGTTCATCCCAACCTGGGGAATCTCAAACTAACAGCTTGGCTGCTCCAGTTCCCCTGATCACCAGGTTTCCTCTCCTTTCCTCTCCATTCAAACATATTTTGTTATCTTCCCATAAATCATCGGCACGAAAACTGTACAGAAGTAAATGGAAGAGATTTGTTACATGGGCCAGCAATAATCAGACAGATCCCTTTTCTGCTCCCATACATTCTATTCTAGAACTTGTGACAAAACTTTTCAATGAAGGAGCTGCTACAGCCACTATTAGAGTCCAACTGGCAGCAATTTCAAATTTCCATGTAGGATAAAATGGTTCTGGTATCATGTCACACAGACTTTGAAAGGCATTCTTAAAAGAAACTACAATGATAAGACCCCCATATAGAAAATTAATTTCTTTTTGTCAAACATTATCTGTCCTCCCTTTGAACCATCTTTTACCTGTGATTTGAAATATCTCTCCTGGAAAACACTCTTTTTAGTAGCTAAGAGAATTTTGTCTTTGTACTGTACTTGGTACCTCTTTGCTAATTGTTTTCTATTGCCTACAAACTGATTACTCTCTGTTATACTTTGACCTGAGGGTGGGTCACTGTGCTAGAATGTTTTGCTAAATATGCCCTCTCTATTCTCTCCTCTGTCACTCAGTCACCAACTTCCACAAATACCTCTCAATATCCTAGCACAAGAAATCTGGACAAAACTTAAAATAATGGACAACACATGCTCAAAAATAGCAACAGACTTTAAATATTGCTCTTATAAACTTTAAAAAATTGCTAGAATAACAGGATTTGCATTAGCATGCATTTTCTGAAAGATGTGAAGTCTAAAACGAATATATGCCATTATTTAGTGACGTCTATCCTCAGTGATTTGCCAGAAAACCACAAATGTGAGGCAAAAATCTGGACACTCTGAGAAAACCTGGACAGTTGAGAGATATGCTTCCTCACAGGGCAAGTATGTATCATATATTATTAAATTTTTATTTTTTATATATGTTCCAAGACTGTGTATAACAATGAATATTTCTACTGATTTCATTAAAATCATATAGGTTTTATGTTTGTTGAGCCCATGTCTTTTCACAAGTACATAATGTCAGATTCCAGTGTTTTGATATATGTGTGTATATGGTTTACCTTTAAAATGGAGAATGAAGGTTCAGCAAAAACAGGAATGTCGAACGTAAGTTGGCTGATTCCCGTATTGCCAACCTCCAAATCTCAGAGTGTCCTCTATGTCACTGTACATTCGCAACTGTATGTGGTTGATGTAACAAATAGCGATCGCTGTACATTGCGGATCAGAAAATCAATCCTTTTCCTCACTGTAATGCAATCTCAGAGATGGAATATAAAGTTTGCAGGGGGTGTGGAGTGTGCAGTTTGTACTGCTGAAAAGCAGGCAGGTGAAGAAGGATGTCGGATACTACCAACTTTGCATTCATCAGTATGACATACTAAGCTAATTAATATGCAGTTTGTCGGTCATGTGGGTCGAAAAAATAAACGCATTAAGTTATTAATCTCAACCTTTTCGTGGTAAACCGTGTGTGTGTGTGTGTGTGTGTGTGTGTGTGTGTGTGTATGTGTATATATATATATATATATATATATATATATATATATATATATACTTCAAAACTTATAGGGAAACCAAACCAAATATAGGGAAACCATACTTCTCCAGTTCGGCTAGAGATAATCTGACCTCTGAGAAAAGGATAGGTGGCACACACGTTTTGAGCTATAACATGACACATTCGACAGATACACATCTGATTAAAAATATACTGTATAGGAATTGGCATATTCTAGGTACAGATGATCAGGTCAGTACGATAGTAGGTGATAAGCCAAAGTTTACATATAAAAACAGTAAATCACTCAGAGGAATGCTTTGCTATAAAGAAAGGATGGAACATCCCCCTCTGGTGACCTATGGGACAGTGAGATGCAACAAGTGTGCATTCTGTCAGTACATTGAAACCAACAGATTATTTGTATACCCCATAACATGGAAATCATATAAATGTAGTGCTATGGGGGACTGTCAAACTAAGGATGTGATATATTTAGCTCACTGTGTATGATGTGACGCATTCTATGCTGGGAAAACCAACAGACGCCTCAGAGAATGGATACGGGATCACTTCTACTGTTTAGGAAAGGGCAGGCACATAGTGCAATAGCCAAGCATATGTTGCAGCAGGGGAGAACCATTATTTTAATTTCTCCATTATAGACAATTTAGTAGAAAATATGAGAGGTGGGGATTTAAGTAACAGAACTGAACAGAAAGAAATTAGATGGATTTTGACACTGGATGCACATAAATCACCAGGATGAATGATTATATATCCCTTAAACCTGTTCTGAAAAACAGGAAACTTAGGAAGAAAGTAGTATGAAGCAGTCTGCTGTGCTCTGGAACTAGGGTTATGTTTTAAACAGGACATGCAAGCATGCTTTACAGTGCTTTTAGGCTTTTTACACACATTTTTATATATTTTTATACACACTTTTATGTGTTTTTTATATGTATTTCTACATGCATTTTATATGCATTTTCTACATATATGTTGTTATCTGATTTAAAAGAGTGTGTATCTTTTTGAATCTGGAAAGCATTGGAGTCTTGTATTCTCCACGGGGATTGGTGGGTCTTGTGTGATGTGTATTATAAAAAGGGGATTGTTTTTAAGCATGTTTGTTTTGGTCTGAGGAAGCAACCAGGAGAGGTTGCGAAAGCCCTTAACTATGCAATAAAGGTTTCTGTGGAACTTTATTTGGATTCTTACTTGGATTTTGGCTTCTCCTTGGTTTTAGTGTTTGGAACATTTTTTCTTTTACATTGGACTTTTGTGTTTGTTCCATCACTCAACAAACAGGGCTTTTCCTTTTTCATTATTATATGTGTGTATATGGTTTACCTTTAAAATGGAGAATGAAGGTTCAGCAAAAACAGAAATGTTGAACATAAGTTGGCTGATTCCCATATTGCCAACCTCCAAATCTCAGAGCGTCCTGTATGCCACTGTACATTCGCAACTGTATGTGGTTGATGTAACAAATATAGATCGCTGTACATTGCGGATCAGAAAATTAATCCTTTTCCTCACTGTAATGCAATCTCGGAGCTGGAATATAAAGTTTGCAGGGGGTATGGGATGTGCAGTTTGTACTGCTGAAAAGCAGGCAGGTGAAGAAGGATGTCGGATACTACCAACTTTGCATTCATCAGTATGACATACTAAGCTAATTAATATGCAGTACGTTGGTCATGTGGGTCGAAAAAATAAACGCATTAAGTTATTAATCTCAATATTTTCGTGGTAAACTGTGTGTGTGTGTGTGTGTGTGTGTGTGTGTGTGTATATATATATATATATATATATATATATATATATATATATATATATATATATATATATATATATATATACTTCAAAACTTTCTAGCCATGGAATCAAGAAGAGAGGCAAAACTGATGTTGACTGCTTTCGTTCTTTATTGTTTACAAGAACTTCATCATTCATATATATTTATGGTTTACTATCAAATTGTGGAAAAACAAAATAATTTTCCACCTTTTGATCGAATCATTTGGCTGAAATTGGTAATAATGAATTACCAAAATTTGGGAATGGTAACACGGGATTGACATTTGAACACCAGAAGTTCCAGTTCCAGTGCACATTATACATTCTAACTCTGAGATCACACTACAGTGAGAAATAGGGTAAATTTCATGATCCCCACTGTAGTGCAATCTGTTATCAAAACATAGATCCCATATTAGTGAATGCACACTACCATTCGCTAATATGGATTCGAACATTTTCTGGATCGGCATTACAAAAGCTTGCAAATAGCCTTTCGACCTTCCCAGCTTTGCATAAGTGCTGATCTAAATTTTGATAGCAATAGTAAACCTATATAGGTTCATAGGTTGGTACTAGGCTATTGGCCCTAGAACCTATACAAGCCTAGCCATAACAATTCCCTGGATATTTCTTCCCACAATATTTACTTCCCTGGACTCTTGTCTAGCAGGGCGACTGACATGATCCCCGGGGTGAATTTCCTATCTCCCATCCAATCATCAAGGCTCCTTTTGAAGACTACATATATATATATATATATATATATATATATATATATATATAGATATATAGAGATGTATATGTGTGTGTGTATAAAAACATTATTTTGATATACTGGTTAATCCCTAGAATGTTACTAATTGATAGTTTTATATTCTTCTTATCAGTTTAGTGCTATGTTATGATAACTTGCTTGCTACAGCTCTCTATATACACACCGTATTACTGTGGTTCTCTATCGGTATACCTCCTGCTAACCAACTTTCAGCTTACATTCATAAACTTTTTTGCCAACTCTCTGTTCTTATACTTTCTCCATATTCCCTTGCTCTGACTAATGTGTTCCTTCTTCCATCCCTTTTTATAATATTAATTGTATTGCCATAGTGTAATATGACAGTTTAGTAGCATTTTTTTCTTTTCTTTCCTTTCAAAACCTCTGGTCAGTATATTGGACCCTGATACTACAAAAGCTCTGTGACAAGAGCCAACTCCCAAACATTTCCACTGAGAATTTTGTCTTTGTACAATAGCTTAGGGTCATTACATCCGACCCCATTACTGCAGATGATCTGCCACAATGACCAACTCCCAAACATTTCCACTGAGAATTTTGGCTTTGTACATTAGCTTATGGTCACTACAGCCGACCCCATTACTTATATATACCCCATTATTTTAACTGTGGAGCTTTTCTCCCTGGGCCTCCGCTGAAAATGGACCTACGTCCAGTCGGGCACTCCTGGTCAACAAATGTAAATAAATAAATAAAAAAAATATTGCAGATGATCTGCCACAATGGCCAACTCCCAAACATTTTCACTGAGAATTTTGTCTTTGTACAATAGCCTGTAGTCATTACATTTGACTCCGTTACTGCAGGAGCTCTGCCAGAAGAGCCAACTCCCAAACATTTTCACTGAGAAACAGTTGTACTTTCACATTAATGACCATTTAATAAGATGGCCACTGGCTGTTCTCTTGAACAATAGATTACACTGTATATGCCTGTTACCTAGTCTTTCTGACTAATAGGTTTCTGCATTCAGGAAATGAAAGAAAACCTGTTCTGCTTGGTACCTGTCTGCTAATTGCTTTCTATTGCCTATAAACGGATTACTCTCTGTTGTACTTTGACCTGAGCATGGAAGGGTCACTGTACTAGAATGTTTTGCCAAATATCCCCTCACTATTCTCTCCGTCACTCAGTTACCGGCTTCCTCACAGGGCAGGTATGTGTCATACGTTATTACATTTTTATTTGTTCTAAGACTGTGTAGAACAATGATTATTTGTATCTATTTCAATCAAATGCCCTAAATGCTAGAAGCAAAAGAAATAAAATTGCTGAACTACATGCCTGGATTACCCAACATAATCCTGATATTCTTGGTTTTTGCCCAGTATAAACGACTCTGAAAGTACACCACCCAGCTATAATATAATCTGCAATGACTGTATAAAGATGAAAGGTGGTGATATTGCTTTAATACTTCCCAGCAAATACCACATTTTATTAATTTACATTTGTTTACTGGGAATGTCTGACTGAGCCCAAAAAAGGCCCATTTTCAGCGGAAGACCGGGGCGAAAAGCTCCAGTTACATAGTAAAAAAACAGTGTTAGTAGAAAAATATAATAGGTTACATTGTCAACAGTGATACAATTGAATTGAAATTATTGAAAAAAGAACAAGTTACACAGTAGACAGTATTAGCCTAGAATGTAAAAAATATTAACAGGTTACATAGTAAACAGTGATACAATTGAGTTAAATAAAAAAAAAAACAAGCAAACGTAATACAAATAATGAATTAAGATATGGATTAGTCACGCTTTATTACATATTATAATTGTTGGTCATTTGCTCTCACAATTTAATGTATTTCTACTTAGGGGATGGGAGTAGCCTCACAAAATTAGAATTAAAATATACAGCAATAGGTTGGAGATGGTTTACAAAATAAAGTCAGAGATGCTGAACATTAGAGAGAAATAATATAAGATGAACAGCACTAAAAGTTACTGAGAGCTCAGACTGGTGTTGAGCAGGAGCATAACTATTTTTTTTTGTCAAATGGGCCTTGAGAAGAATGTTGAATTTGGAGGTGTTATCAGTGGAAAAAAATCAGCTGGGGAATTGAGTTCCACATTTTGGAGATGTGCTTTGAGAACAAGGCTTCACTGTAGCTATTACTGGCTTTTGTGACTTCTAGAAGTAGTTTGTTGGAAGAGAGTGGGGTTCTATTGTTAGTGCAGGGTTTACTAGGTTTTAAGGACAGGGCATTTATTTGGTAGGTAGATAATAGAATGGGAAATTGTGAGTTGTTTGAGGCATAATAGGTTTGGAAGTTCCAGCCAGTCCAGTTTGTGAAAAGACAGGCAGTGATGTGTTCTGTGTGTGAGGTTGGTGGTGAACCTGGATATTTTATTATAGCAGTCTTCAAGTTTATATAGATTTGTTTTCTTTAAATTTGTGAAAATTGGAGAGGCATATAACAGCATGTATAGTGGATGGCTTTGGGCAATGGCTATTTTAGTGGTTTGTGTGAGGAATGATTTGGCTCTATAGAGTGCATTGAGTTTTATGTGTACCTTTTTGATTGTTTGGGATATGTGCAGGTCATAAATGAGGGAGCTGTCAATGGTGACTCCTAGTAGTTTGGTGTGGTCTACTGGCTCTATTTTCGTGTTGTTAGTGGAGCAGATGGTGAACGGGATGGTGTGTGGAAATATTTTATTGTTGGTAAATAGTGGTAGTTTGGTCTTAATGGGGCTGAGTATTACTGTTTGGAGGAATGGTAGTGTTCAACATCTGTAAATGCTTTTTTTGTGTTTTTTGCAAGAGTTTGGGGATTGAGGTGGCTGAGCAGATGAGTGTAGAATGATCCACATATTGTATAATGTTAGCTGATGTGGTGGCTGAATTGAGATCATTTCCAAAACTAGTAAAGAGAAGTGGGCCAAGTATGAAACCTTGGGGTATGCCTATTGAGACTGGTAAGAGTGATTATATATTGTCTAGCCATTCCCCTCTACAATTAACCAATACCAAAATCAATTCAGCAGAGCTTCTTATAACTTTCCTGAAATTAAACAACTATAAACAAATATGTATTACTGTTCTTTACATCCCTCCTGGCAGCAATACAACTATATTGGGAGATATCCTACATTAGATATCCATAACAATTCCACAAAAAATAATACTGCTAGGTCAGTGGTCTCCAACCTTTTTTGCACCAAGGACCAGTTTCATGTACGAAAATTTTCCATGGACTGATCACGTGCGCACATAAAAATAAAGCATAATAAAATGCATAATAAATACAACTCACCCTAACGCAGAATCAGTCGGAGCCCTGAGTTTGTTTCCCTGAAACGAGACAGTCCCATCTAGGGCTGATGGAAGACAATGACACCTGAAGTGTGTTCCTTATGTCCACTCTACTCTGTAATTTCATTTTGGTTGCTAGTATTGCAGAAAACCCCGCTTCACAAAGATAGGATGTTGGAAATGGAAGCAGAGTTTCAAGTTTATAAGAGCAATATTTAAAATCTGTCCCCATTATTTGTGGCTCTGTCCAGATTTATTTTGCGAGAGGCTGAAAGGTACAGAAACCTAATGGAAACCTTTTTCTGAATCTAGCAACTTTCTAAGTTTATAAGAGCAATATTTAAAATTTGTCTTTATTATTTATGGCTCTGTCCAGATTTATTGTGCAAGAGGTTGAGAGGTATAGTTGAGAGGTATGCAGGCATACTAATAATTGATGCTGCTGCTGCCAGGGATTGCTCTAGCTCTTCACTCTCTCTACCTCTCATGCACGCACACACACACACACACACACACACACACACACACACACACACACACACACACACACACACATTCGCCCACAGTCTGTTCTGCTTTCATGCACGCATTCACTCACACATGCAGACAAAAACATACACAGAAATTTTTTTGGTTTCATTTATTTTTATATTAAACTCGCTAAGCAGCAAAAGCGCTGCTTAGTGAGTGTAAAATAACGGCTAGATCAAACTCAGTGTTCACTATCTGTCATACACACATACATAGTCTCTTCTGCTTTCACACACATATACATTTCTGCTTTCATGCACACATTCACTCATACATGCAGAAAGAAACATAAATACAATCACACACATACATACACAAATTCACATTTTCATTTCACTCCCTGCCTAAAAGTTTCTGTGGGGCCCGGTACCAAATGATCCATGGCAGGTGATATGAATTTCAATTGGTTGGACATAAACTCTAACTCCCCTACATCTAGTGTGAACTTATTTGGTTTCACACAGCTAATTAATAGCCCCACACATTATAGCAAAACATCAAATTCTCTATTAAACTGGATCCTAGTGTTGGACCCCAGCAAATACACCACCACAGGTACAATGTCTGACTCTCTCAGTGATCATCTCCCAATCCATACAACCAAGTCCTAATGGAGAGATGAAGGGGTCCTAATGGAGAGATGATAGGGGTCCTAATGGAGAGATGAAAAGTCAGCAAGCAAAGGAGAGTGGTAGTGCTGAAATTGAATTCATCCTCAAGTCTTGGTGAGTACCTTCATGAGGTGGACCCTGTTTTTCACAAAATCTCACCAAGGTAACACTGATATATAGACTGTATTTATATAGCATATATCATGGACAGAAATAAGTCAAAAACAAAAAAAGATAGCTGGGTGCACAAGTCCCAGGATAAAAAAGTGCTAAATCCTGGTAGGCACACTGGTGCCAGGATGGGAAAAAATGACGGCGTAGAATCCTCAAAATCCAGAAACATTCCTACAATGGGGCCAGGCCAGGCCCAAGGGGAGGATGGCCCCACTGTTGTACAAAGAAGTAGCAGTTCACAAAAATCACAAAAACTGATAGGCCAAAGAAGAGCCATAAAGACAATAGAGTGGACTATTGAGGATAAGAAAAAAAAATATGTATTGTTACTGTGGTGGTGCTGTGGTAGCGTTCTCGCCTCACAGTTAGACGTTGCCCGTTCTATTCTCAGTTAGAGCATCTTCTGTGTGGCGACATGCGTGAACGGGCGTTCCTTTGTTGAAGGTTGTGCATTAAGCCCGGCATGCCAGCACGTAAAACTCTATTGCCAATCATTAGCGGACCGGAGTTCCGCTGTGGCAACCCCTAACCGGGTAAAGCCGAAAGACACAAACAAACAAACTATTATGTAAAGAGCACAGAATTATCAGAGAGAGGATATACAAAGAGATTAAGAGATAAATTAGAGGAAAGAAAAACACTTTCACAAGAAAAACTGTCAGAAGCTTCAAATAAAAATTTGCGTTCATTAATACAACAGATTTTTGAAAACAGTATATAGATCAAGAAACTTTGATCTTTTTGGAAAAAGAAACATCTGAGGAAGTGCGAAAATGTAAACAACAAAACCTAGACATTTTTGAAAAATATAAAAAAGAAATATGGACATGGGAAAAAAAGAGAGATTTGATATAATGCAGTATTTATGCAAAGGAGAAAGCCAAGTTAACAAATATAGAGAAAGCAGTCACAAAGATATTCAAAGAGAAATACAGGCAAAGGCATCCAGATATGGAAAATTTCACAATAAAAAAAATTAATATCACAAAAATGGAATGTGGAAAAGAAGATTAGTAAAGTAGAAGTTAAGGAAATTAAAGTTTTAGTTGTGGAGTGTCTGCGGAGTGAAGGATTTAATGTACAAAGTCTAACACAGACTGCATCACAGCATGATGGACTGAGCCCCCAAAGTAAGGAGAAGCAGGAAGATCAGGAGACATCTGAAGAAGAAATCTGGACATGGGAAAGGAAAAGAGATTGAATATGATGTAATATTTATGCCAAGGAGAAAGCAAAACTAACCAATACAAAAAGAGCAGCACCAAAGATATACGAAGAGAAATACAGGCAAAGGAATTCGGATATGGAAAACCTTACAATACAAAAAATAAGAAGACAAAGAGGAAAAGTCGAAAATGAGATCAGTAATCGAGAAGTTAAAGAAATAGAAACTGAGGTTATGGAGTACCTGCAAAGTGAAGGATTCAGTGTAGAAAATCTAATGCAGAAAGCACTGCAACAGGATAGAGCAATGGATATCCAAATTAAGGGGAAACCAGTGGAAAAGGAAGCAATTGGTCAGGTGCCATATCAAGATATTTTGGAGCCCTCCACAGGAAACCAGTATAAGTGTTCACTTAAAGCTAGACAGCAAGGGAATGAACGGGAGACTGCGGGAACACTGATGCAGTCACTGTTGAGGAGTGATAGGCCAGTGAGTTCCCATATGACAAAGCAACGGATGGCACAGGATGAAATTGAAGATAAGGTGCCACAGGAAGTTACTATAGAACTTTCTATATAATGCCCACAGGAAGTGGAAAATAAAGGATGTGCCCTCAGTCTGGAAGAAAATGAACTAAGGGAAGAGTTGCTTGATTTAACGGACATAGATAGATATTTTAAAATCAATGAAAGAAGTAGACTGCAGAAGGTCAATAAAACCCCAAAAGCCAGAAGTCTGATAAAACAAATGAACACAGTAATTAGGGCTGTCCATAGAGATCTATGTGATATAACAGAAGTAAACAGGATATGTTACTGTGCAGCTAAATTAATAACTGATAAAGTTCTACCACAAGAACACAGGGTAGAGAGGGAAAGGAAGGGGAGAAATCGAATACCATCATGGAAATATCGAATAGATAAAACTATAAAGCAACTAAGACAAGAAGTGTTACTGTTAGAAGAATATAGAAGAGAGAATAGATGAACAAAAATACTAAGAAAGATGTGATAAAAGCAGTGCGCAGTATTAGAACAGACCAGGATCTATCATGCACTATCGCAAATAATAAATTAAAATTTACAGCACTGGTGGAAAAACTTAGAAGAGACACAGATAAATATAAAGGAAAAGTACAAAATAGGCAATTTAGTGATGACACAAAAGTTTTATAGAGAATTGGGAAACAAGGTAAAAGGATTTGAATAATCGCCAAAAAAAGAAGAAATAGATGCATTTTAGAGAAGTATTTATGAAGATCCTGTGGAACGCAACAAAGATGCTAAATGGATAAAAGAAGTAAAATAAAGAATAAGAAGTTTAAAGGTACAGGGTATGAAATGGGATGAAGTAATAGCCAGAGAGATTGAAACAAAGTTAAGAAAAGCCTCTAATTGGAAAACCTCAGGCCTAGATGCAGTGCCTTTTTGGTTAAAAGTATTAACATCTTTGCATGAAGACCTAGCCATGAGTAAGAACTATTTAAATGCACACCCCGAACAGACACCAATCTGGCTAACAACAGGTAAAACAATGCTCCTACTTAAGAGTGAACCTGCAAGCAAAAATTATAGACCAATGACTTGTCTTCCAATGACTATACATGGGAATTGATGCTGACAAAGTTTATAACCATTTAGAAGAAAACTCAATTATGGCAGTAGAACAAAAGGGCAATAAAAGAAAGTCGGGTCTATATTAAATAACTGAAGAGGCATTTCAGCAAACATCTCTTCAGCGACACATAATGAATGAATGCACTAAACTACGATCGTTCAGAACAGCGATTTCTTTCCCTGGGAAAGAAATCACTTGGCCATCCCCATAAGTTTGTCATTTTCCCCACTGCAGTGCAATCTCGGAGTTGGTATATTTAGTTAGGGGGTGTGGGGGCAGAGCCCCCCCACTTTGTTATTTTTCTAATGATGTTTTTTTTTTGTTTTTAGACAAGCAATTTCTTTCCCAGGGAAAGAAATCGCTGATATCAGCGTTCGTGGTTTTGTGCGTTTGCTGTTTATGTGTCACCGAAAAGGTGCTTGCTGAAACACCTCTTCGGTTATTTAATATAGACCCAAGAAAGTCATATGGAACAAAGGATCATCTGTTGTTAAATAAAGTCATAGTGGAGAACTGTAAAAAGGGGAAGAATTTAAGTATGGCCTGGATTGACTACAAAAAAGCATTTGATAGTATCCCACATTCATGGATAAAAGATTGCTTATAAATGTTTAACATACATCCTACGCTGATTGACTATGTTACAGTGACCATGAAACAATGGCAGACCACTTTGCAATTATACCATGATAAAGGACAATTTATTATCCCAGGGATTAAAATTCAAAGGGGGATATTCCAGGGTAACTCTCTTGTCACCATTGTTCTTCTGCCTTGCCTTTAACCCATTAAGCTGTTTACTTAACAGCTTTGGCCATGGCTACAATTTGGCTCCTAGAAAACAACAAAGTCTAAAGACTTCTCATCTTCTATTTGTCGATGATTTAAAACTGTATAGCTCATCAGATGAGGAAATGAAAGCACAGCTGCAGGTTGTCAAAACTTTTTCAGATGATATTAGAATGCAATTTAGCCTTGATAAATGTGCAAAAGCAACCTTTAAAGCAGGAAAACTGCAGCACTAGGAAAACATCAGTTTGGGACAAGAATGTGATATAAAAGAACTTGAGCAAGAAGGAGTGTATAAATACTTGGGAATTGATGAAAGATCAGCAATAAAACACAAACAAATGTGAATAAAACTTAGTAATGAATATTTTAAAAGACTTAAATTAATCCTGAAAACAGCATTGACATCTAGGATCAAAATCCAAGCTATAAACCAATTTGCTCTTCCTGTCCTAACTTACAGTTTTGGAGTGATTGATTGGCTCAAAATGTGTTGGATAGATTAGATATTAAAACAAGAAGGATGCTTACCAAGATTATATATTCCCTGTTCCGAAGGAGGTATGGGTCTCCTTGAAATTGATTACATGTACAGATCTGCAATCGTGGGACTCCACACATATCTGCTGACCTCACAAGACCCAAACGTAGTGAAAGTTTTGAAACATGAGGAGAATAAATCTAAGATGACTTCCCTGCTTAATCTAGCAGAAGCATATCGGCATCAAGCAAGAATGGAAATCAAGCCAGAAGTATTTATTTTATTTATTTATTTTACATTTGTTGACCGAGATAGTCCAACTGGATTAATGTCCATTTTCAGTGGAGGCCCGGGGAGAAAAGCTCCAAGGTAGACAGATAAGAATAACAAAGAAGGCATATTACCAAGGTAAACAGATAAGTAATAACAAAGAAGACATGTTACAGATGAGATATTTACAAATGACATAAGCAGACATGAAATAGACAATATCACAAGTTCGAGTTACCTCTGGTAACAGTCAGGGGAAAAATTAACAGTAATTTGATTAATAGATTATATACATTCATGATGAGAGTTAGCCAGGCTTGTTACAGTGGCAAAGCCAATTTAGTGCCACATGTTGTTGCAAAATAATGTTAGCTGGAAGGAGGTTCCATGCTTTGCCTGCAGAGTTTGCAAAGAGGGAGTCACCGGCTACATTGTTAATTTTAATTGTCTTAATTTGTAGTCTGTTTGAGGATCGGAGCAGTCTTGGATTGTTGTGGGGGGGGTGATCATATTTTTAAGAGCTGGTATGTTATCTGGATAATAGAGGACTTTATTAGCCATAATCAAAAAGTTATATTGGATTAGACTGGGAAGTTCTAGCCACCCAAGCTGTTTAAGGTTGATGCAATGGTGTGTTCTAAAATGTAGGTCAGTGGCAAACCTGGCAATGTAGTTGTAACAGATTGAGAGTCTATTAAGTACAGTTTTATTTAGATTAAAGAGAAGGGGATGTATATAAAAGTGTTGAAAGCTGGTGGGAGCGAGCTATGGCAACCATAGCCAGAGGGGTTAGGAAGGCTTTTATTCTATACAGTGACCCTATTTTTTTATTGATGGTTTTGATCGTTTGGTTTACATGAAGGTCAAATTTTAGGTTATTGTTAATTATTACTGCTAAAAGTTTTATAGAGGAGTCGGGGGTGATTATTGTGCCATCTTTTGCATTTCTGGTGAAGATAAACGGTGTGGACCTTTGTGTTGAAGAGAATAACAGCATTTTAGGTTTTTGGGATTTAGCAACAATCAACATTCGGAGAGCCAGGTTTCTATAGTATTAAAGGTGAGTTGGGTAACGGATCTTAATTCTGAGGGAGATGTGGCTGAGCAAATCAGGGTGGAATCATCAGCGTATTGGATACAGCTGACATTCGGGATGACTGTATGTAGGTTGTTTATAAAGATGGAAAACAGTAGGGGTCCTAATATGGAGCCTTGTGGCACTCCAAGGGTGTTAGGTAATAGGTTGGGGAGCTTGTTCTGTCAGAGGACAGCCTGCTGCCTCCCACTGAGGTAGGATTTAAACCATTGAATGGCACTGGTATTTAGACAGAAAGATTGCAGGGTGTGAATCAAAAGTTGATGATCCACCATGTCAAATGCCTTTGAAAGATCCAAGAAGAGGGCTGAGGATATTTGATTATTGTTGCGATTATTATTAATGGTATTGGTGAACGCTAGTAGGGCTGTGGCTGTGCTGTGGTGTGGACGGAAGCCATGTTGGGTATCGGCCATGAGGTGATTCTGAATTAAGTGGTACATGAGTTGTTTGTGTATACATTTTTTCTATAATCTTAGCTAGTGGAGAAAGTATAGCTATCGGTCTGTAATTGGAGAATTCAGTGGAGGAACCTCCTTAATGTAGTGGGATTACATAGGATGTTTTCCAAATGGTAGGAATTTTTGCCTCTGCTATGGTGCGGTAAATTAGTATAGATACTGGATAGACTATGGCATCACCTGATTTTTGAAGGTACTCTGCAGGGAGTTGATCAGCTGAGAGTATGGTGGGCTTTAATTTTTTGAGCAAGGTACAGATAAGTGATGTGGGCACTGGCTGGAAGCTGAAAGAGAGTAGGTTTATAGGGGTGGTACTATCAGGGCCAGGGGAGCTGTGAGGTAGCTGGATAGCTAGGGCTTGAATTGTCTCTGTAAAGAAATGGTTAAAACTGTCTGAGACATCCTCAGGAGATTTATCAATGGTAGCTATGGGGATAGGGGTAGACATTTTTCCAGGATGGAGTAGATTATTCAGACCTGCCCAGAACTTCTGAGGATTGTTCTGGTTTGCTGTCTGTAAATTACAGTAGCATTGTTTTTTGTCTTGTAGAATGGATTTTTTTGTCTCATTCCTAGCTTGCCTGTATTTAACATGATTGTAGGGGTCTTTAGTGGAGTGCCATAGAGCCCAGATTTAGTTTCTGCTGGAAATTCTTAGTCTAGATTCTTTAGACAGCCATGGGGCAGTTTTAGCCTTTGTTCGCTTAGAATGGGCAGGTGCATGCAAGTCAAGGATATCAAGAAATCTATTGTTAAAATATGCAACTGCCTCTTCTAAGGGGAGGTGTTTTAACATAGACCAATTACAGGAGTTAAGTTCCTGTTGGAATTTGACAGGGTCAAAGTTTACTTTGTTTCTGACTTTCCTGAGTAAGGATTGATGAGGAATAATGACTTTTTGCTTAACTATATAAGTATGAAAGTGATCACTCAGATCATTGGGGAGGGTACCAGCAGTGTACATTTGGGGGTTACTATTTACTAGTACCAGTCTAGTATGCTTTCTTTATGTTTGGGATTACCTAGCCTGGTTGGGGTGGTTATGATTTGAGTAAATGCATGCAGGTTGACGTGGGTGGTAGGGGATTCTGAGGAACAGGTGGCCCAGTCTATGTTAAAGTCACCAAATATAGGGTTTCTTGTGGGTAATGACATAAAATCCAGTGTAGGGTATCTTCGAGTGTGACTATATAATTACCCGTGGAATATACATACAGATAATGTTGATGCATTTACTTTTGTTAATTTGCAGTTTAGTGGCCAGGATTTCTGAGTTATTAATTTGAGGTTGTTGATTAGCATCTATGGTCACATTCAATGCATATTTATAGAGTATAGCTACCCCACCCCCCTTCCTGGAAGCACAGTCTAGCTTGTGAATATTATACCTAGGTGGCAACACTTCATTGTCAGTTGTGGTAGGTTTTAACCAGGTCTCAGATAGACAGAGAATCTCAGGGGAGTGGACTGCCAGGAGTGCATGCAGTTCATGTACCTTGCTATTGATGCTTCTAATATTGAGACGACAGGCCAGGAGAGAGTTGGTAGGTCTACTAATTGTAGTTTTGTGGCTTTGGTGGCAGATATAGGGGGTATATATATTAGAATTGGATGGGCCAGGGTTGGGATGAATGTCACCACCGAGTATAAGACTAGGGCTATACTTAGTGATAAGTTTCATGAGTTTTTTTAAACATTTCTAATATTGTTTGGCTCTAGAGCTTGTGTGCCTGGGGTTTGCATGCTGAAAGAGTGAGCAAGGCTTAGAGTTGGACCCATATTGATTAGTATGGCTAAAGGTGGGCTGTTTTACATCTGGTGTGATAGTATGGCCATTTGGGTACTGATAATCAATAAGCATCTGGTTTTCATACAAGGTGATTACATAAGCAGCCATCAGTATGGGTATTAGAGAATAGTGTAACATTATGAGAGAAGGAGTGTATTTGGAAGCAAAGATGGCGAATACAAAGACAATTACAGCATACAATAGGTCCATCAGAGTTTAAGTCTTGGCCTAAATTAAGTCCAAATCTTAATTACAAATATATGCAGAGATAAGTCACAAACAGTACAGTACAAAGAACAATATTAAGTCTTGGCGTTACAATATACAAAAATATGTTACATTATAAAGGAGAGTTTAGCTGTGGTAACAAAGGTATGCTTTACACAAAACATCAAGCAGTAAAGGGCAGTAGTAATTAAACAAGGTATTTGTCAACTGAATAACAAGACATTTGAGTTTCAGACTTCATATCCTTTGGAAAATTCATGGCACCACAAAACCTTTTACTGTAGCAACTTTCCAACTTCATGAGAACAATATTTAAAATCTAGTTTTTATGGACTTTTGTCACACTATTATTTTAGGCCTTGTCCAGATTTCTTGTGTTAAGATGTTGAGAGTATGCACCAATCATAAGGTCACAGCAGGATTGCGCCATCTGCAAAGCAGGACTACTGAATTGTTTTCATGGGAGACAGTAAAACTTCATTTTAATGAAGGAGGGGGTGCTCAAAGTGTTTTTGCAGTTTTTTGGTTGTTTTCGAATTGTGTAACAACCATAGCGTTATAATTGTGTGTTTTTGCAGCTGCTAAATTATTCAGTAAGATAACAAATTCTTCAGCCCTGCCGGTGATACAGTGTGGAAACAAACAGAAAGCACGAAACACACCTAGACATACAGTCTGCATCCTCAACCTCCATTTTTCAAACACCACAAAATAAATAAATAAACATAAATTCCAATTTATAAAAAATACTCAGCACTGGACCCCCTTAGATCCTACTTAAGTACGCTTGCGAGGTTCAGCTGACCCACAAAAAAAATCCAAGCTGCAAGTAGCAGGCAGGCCCAACTTTGAATAAATGTGATACAAAATGAATGAAAAGCTTCACTCTGTGGGTATAGCTCTGTCATGCGTCGTTCGTTCCACCTCACAGTAGTGTTTGCCAAGTTCCTTCAGAAACGCAGGACACAAAAACAGATCTGGTCACCATTTTGTTAGGCTTCACATGCCCATTCACTTTATCATTTCGTTGAAATCTGTATTGCTTCCTTTCGTATGGAATTTTTGCCCGTCTCAGGCATCCGGTGGTTTGGGCAAGTCAGGACCGTAGATATAAATCAAGCAGCAACTGAATGTGCCAAAAAAACAAAAGAAAGAATATAAGATGAAGGATCAGATGAAAAGCCAAGAAATGTGGAAAATGCATAAATATAGTTGTAAGTACAGAAAAATTCTGGAAAAACCTCATATTGATCAGGAACAAACACAGGAATGGTTAAGGAGAGGTGAATTCAAACCAAGAGATGAAAGGTTAATATTGGTGGCTCAAGATAGTGGGCTACGTACACGCTGGTTTACAAAGTCCATTGAACATGTGGGAGAAAAAGACAAATTAAGTTTTGTAAAACCGAACTTGAAACAGTCACACCCCTCATTGTTGGTTGTGACATACTAATGGCAGAAGGACTGTATACTGAAAGGCACAATAAAGTGGCTAGACTGTTGCTGTGGGGATTGTGCAAACATTATGGTTCTGAAGTGGTGTAAAAGCATTGGAAACATGAACCACAAAGCATCATAGAAAATGATGAAGTCTACATCACATGGGATCATCCATTACCAACAATTCAAAAGATAGATGCTAGAAAACTGGATACAGTGGTCCAAGAAAAGAAGACAAGAGTAGCATCGATCATTGAAATCGCCGCACCTAGTGACTACAGTGAACTGCACACAGAGACACGCAAAGTTATAAAATATCAGGATCTGCAGGCAGAAACAAGAGTATTGTGGAAGAAAGATACCCAAATAGTTTCAATAGTAGTAGGAGCAAAGGGTCTTATAAAAAAAGAGTCTAAAATTTTATTTAGATACGCTACCAATACATGTAACTCTGTACGAAATGCAGAAGGAGTCATTACTGGGCACACTGCGGGTGTTGTGAATAGCACTTTTGGCAGACATCAAAGAGTGAAACAATACTAATTTCATGAACTTTAATCGTACTTTGACTTAGGAATGGGATCCATTCCCATCATGGTATTAGAAACCCAAAAGACTTGGAGAAATAAAAAGGGAGAAACCAGACATCTGACACATCCTTTTAAACAGCATGTTTATAAAACAACATACAACCTTTTCAAATTAACACAGAAGTGTTGATTACTAACCTATCGTCTTTTACCTGGAACTTCCTAAAAATCCTCCCCTTTGATGATGCTGTAAATGAATTCAGTAAAACTTTCCTGAATATCCTGTATAGCATTACGGCTCATAGATGGAAAAGACTAAAAATAAATAATGGAATCTGGCTTTCCAAAAAGAGTAGAGTGCTAATGCAGGATAGAGAATAAGCATGGAAGGAAAACTTTGGAATGCTTTGCAATCATACTAAAAAGCAAATTAATGAAGAAAAAAATCTATAGTATGATAACTTTTAGAATAATAGTAAACACAATCGTAAACAATTCTGCAGAGCCATTAAAGAAATATTTCATCCTGGCCATAAATTCAACCCTAACCCCCATTCCCAATAACTCATCATTTAAAATCACAATACAATTTAACACTGCTGAACAACAAACCCATAGCCTAACCTGCTAAATGGGTAAATAAACATTATGTATGTGCAATATGTCATTGTTATCTACATAGCTCCCTTTACACTTTATACTTTATTGTGTTTATTTTTAGGTTCATAGGTTCATACTAGGCTATCTGCCCTAGGGCATTTATAAGCCTAGCCAGAATGTGTTTGGCTTTCGCCACCCATTTTAAGTTTATTTTGCTATGCCCTTTTTCGAGGTTAGTATACTGTGCCTCTATCTAACAGTGACACAGAAGTGATACCCGGGGTAAACCTACGATCTCCCATCCACTCATCAAGATTCCTCTTGAAGAGAGTCAATGAGGGACTCTGCCTAACCTGGACTGGGATTTTATTCCAGAGTGAAGGGAGCCTCTGGGTTATGAATCTGTCCCTCCAGCATGTCCTATTTATTTCAGTGCTGAGGTTCAAGTCTCGAGCGTAGCTTGATGGGATTTGGATTTTCTGAGGTGCAGCATGTCCATTAATTCCGGGTTGGACATGGCTTTATACGTCAGGCACAGATCTCCTCTGAACAGGCGGTATGCCACTGAGCAGAGCTGGAGTTTCTTTAACCGGGCAGCATATGGCATCTGTTTGAGCCCTTTGATCCTCTTGGTGAGGTACTTTTGGGGTCTTTCCAGTTGCTGCAGGTGTCTGGTAAGGTACATCCCAAAAGGGGCATTGTACTCAATTATGGGCCTGATGAGGGATGAGTAAAGAGGCACGATGACCTCCCCGATCTAGATGTGAATCCCTTCATGATTAGGTGGGCTATATAAAATGTTTTTCTAACCACTTTGGCCACGTGGTTGTCAAATGAGAGATTGCTATCAACTTGGGTCCCCAGGTCCCTAATTACTTCTTCTGTACTTAATGGATTTCCACCTATGTGGTAATTTGTGGGCACTTTGTTTTTGCCAAAGGGGATGACTTGAGGCCATGGCTCTGGCACCAGTTGTCTGTTTCTATGAGGCCCTTTTGGAGGATGCTTGTGTCGGCTGGAGAGTCGATTATGGCACCCAGTTTGCAGTCATCTGCGAACTTGGTCAGCAGTTTTTAGTATCTTATTTTTGATTTCTATTTCAGTGTTTTTATAATCTTCCTTCTGTAAACTATAATTCTTGTGATACGAGCCCGAGTATTGAAATTTCGTGCAGTGACACGCACTTTTTCCTCTGTGTTGATCTGTATGACAATAAAGTTTACTTTGACTTATTTTATAGATAGCATAGCATCTCTAACCAAGGATTCCACAACATCTAATCATAACCCTGCCCAGCAGCCACACATCACTGCATCCATTTTCACCTTCAAACCTGTGCTCACATCCTATATGAAACTACTCTTAAACAAACTCAAACCATGCTATACTTCAGCTGATGACCTTCCAAGTGAATACCTTAAAACAGTGGCTGATAGCATTGCCTACCCTGTCTCAATCCTTATAAGTAGGTCAATCCAGGAGTCCCACTTTCCTTTTGTCTGGGAAAAGTTACACATTATACAATTCTTCCTCTAAAACGTGCACGCTGATTGGCCAGCCCAACCAGCGTGCCCGTTGTAAATCCCTCAATATACTAACGGAAAAAGGTCCGGTCGCCCGGACTTTTTCCGTTAGTATAAAACACTGTCTCGCTATGTTAAAACAGTTTAACATAGCGACACAGGTTTAAAAAAAGCAACGCAGATCTCCGTTGCTTTTTTTAAAGCTGTCTTGCTATGTTAAACTCCTTTAACATAGCGACACAGTGTGTAAAAAGCAAAGAGATCTTGCGATCTCCGTTGCTTTTTTTTTTTAAACCTGTCTCGCTATATTAAATGGGTTTAACATAGCGAGACAGCTTTAAAATAAGTAACGGAGATCTCCTTTGCTTATTTTAAAGCTGTCTCGCTATGTTAAACCCATTTAACATGAACAGTAAAAGCAACGGAGATCTTGCGTTCTCCGTTGCTTTTGCCCACAGCTCTGATGTACTGCGTAGGCATGCGCAGTACATCAGAACTGCCGCGGAATACCAGACAGCTGCGGAAGGGCAGCAAAGAGGCATTATACAATGCCATTATTTAAGAAAAATAATTATTTCTTTTCTTAAATAATGTCATTGTATAATAGCAATAACCAACTTCTGGGTGTGGGTAATGCAGGATTTAACCACGGTTGTCTTTGTTTGGTCCCTCGGGCCTCGCCTTCGGGACCAAACCACGCCAACCGTGGTTAAATCCCGCATTACCCACACCCAGGCGTGGGTTATTGCTATATTATCCATCCGCACAAATGAGAACATTTAACAGACATTACTAACTTTAGACCTATAGCAAGCTTATCCCACCTTTCCAAAATACTTGAAAATTGTATTCAAAAATAGTTGCTAAACTATCTTCTACAGCAAGAACTGTCCCCCTCACAGCATGGCTTCCATCCTTTCCATAGTACTAATACTGCACTTCTAACTTATATAGATATTGTCAAGAAAGCTAGAGATAATGGCAAACTAGTCCCCTCCTTATTTCTTTTTTGTCTAAAGGCTTCAACACAGTTTGTCACAGCAAACCTCTACTTCAGATGTCCTCATTAGGTCTCTCTTAGTGCACCCCACCCTTGTATGGTTCAAAAGCTACATATCTAATAGGTATCAGTCAGTAAAATGGAACTCAACCCTCTTTCTATACCTCAGTCACCACCGGTGTACCACAAGGCTCTGTTTTTGGTCCCCTCCTCCTTAACATTCTCACCAACACCCTCCATACATCCACACAGCAGGCCTCCCTAATACAATATGCAGATGATTCCACTCTCATTTGCACATCTGATGACATGACACACCTCCAAAAAAATTACACAGGAAGCTTTAACAGGAATTGAAACATGACTTCGTAACTCAACTCATACTCAACCCAAAATGGCCAAAATATTACTTCTCTTTCCCAAATCCCCCTCTCATGAAAAAGCAAAATTTAAAGTACTCTTTCTTTTTTTTCAAAATGTTTTTATTTATTTTATAACTTAATAGTATAGTACCAAGAAAAAACAAACTATATACAATGTCCATAACAACTAAAAAAGCAATATACATAGGAGAACACTTAATATTTCTCTAACAGATTAGACAATTTTGTCCAAGCAATTAAGTTATTAGTTGTGTTGTTAGCCCTTGCCTTTATCGTAGCAAACTCATTCTTACAAATGTATTTCACAAGATGAATAAACTCAACTTTAAAGACAGGAGTAGATTGGGTTTTCCAATCTTTAGTAATCATTTTCCTTGCTATAGAGAGGATAGACCATAGTAAAAATGTTTTTTTTAGGAATGACTTCAGGGACAGGAACATTGAAAAGGATTAAGGAGTCAGCAATTATACAGTTGTCATTCTATAGAGCTTTACAAAGATATTTAAAGTCTAATCAAAATGGGGAAATTATTTTGCAATTAACAACCATATCTATCCAGTCAGCATCTGTCCACATCTCCAGCATTTAATTTCATCTTTCTTGTGCATTATTGCTAGTCTATGTGGGGTGAAAAACATCTATGTAAAAATTTCCATGTGTATACACACCAGAACAGGGAAGATGTAGATTCCTTCATTGACTGTAAACAAAATGTTTTATCTTTTTCTGAGAATGCTTGTCTATTAACTTCAGTTGAATAATTCCAAAAAGAAACATCTGTTTTGCTAAAATAATTTCTGAGAATTTTATAAATAACACATATGTATGAAGTGCTCTGGGGTGAGCAATTAATTATTGTTGAGATAAAATACAAGATTTTTAAGTTACTCTTATTGTATGTCTGTAATAAGGGTACGAGCTTAGTATGTATAAAATCCTTACACGTTTGGATGTCCAGCCAATTGCAATTTTGCAATCTATATCTGATGATCAAATAGTCTGCAGAATTTATTTTTTTAGCTGAGAGAAATTGATTCCAATATAGTAGGTCACCCTTCTTAAATTCTAACATTTTCTGCGTATCAAAAGATATCAAGCATTCATTTGTGTAAGCAGTAGGAAACATAATTATTTATAAATTCTTAATTAACTGATTAGAAAACATAAACTTTTTAAACAACAGCAATATCTAGTTTATAAGAAGTGTGAGAACAAGTTTTGATCTCTCACTTTGAATGTATATTTTTAAAATCCATATAAAGATGTTGTATGCATTTGAATATATGGTTCAATGTCCTATTACTATTTAGAAGCAAAGTTTCATGTACTGATTTCCAATATGATGTATAAGAAGTATTATTCCAAAGCACCACCATGTTAATAAATGAGGAGTTTAAATAAAAATCAGTATTTGGAAACCCTATACCTCCTTCATCCCAGCTTGTGGTGTGCCAGAGAAGAGAAATTCTTGTTTTTTTGGGAGACCAAAGGAAGTGGAGTAATAAGTTATTAATTTTCTGTTTAATTTTGATAGGTGGGGGAATTATTAGAGCTTGGCCAATGAATAAGA